>NW_010416776.1:26509-68526 GCF_000710305.1 Buceros rhinoceros silvestris | reverse complement strand
AAGAGCGACATGATACTTCATAGAATAGGTGGTGAGCTGGAGCACAGAGTTACCTAAAGCTACTTGAGGAAGCCTGTAGTAAAATAATTAGAGTGAGGTGGTGTTCTGTTTCAGTACATGTTTCTGTGGATAACCCTTTTGTATGTTAGTTCAAGTTCAGACCTTTTCTCAGAGCTGTTATCGTTTCTAGTCCTTTCCAAGAGGATGTGTACTGAGTGCCGCACCAAAGACTGAGCCCCGCAGCTCCTTTGTTGAAAGTATGAAGCATCTGCATTACATCAGGAAAAATGTCCAATCTTTATCAATGGTGATATGGCCATTTGAACCTGAGCACAGGGAGGAATGGGTACTCTGAGGGAGCAATATGGATTTGGACAGTAGTCACAGAGTTAGAGCACTCTTAAGAGCCCAGAAGAAACCTTCATCCAAGTGCCTAACCCAAAGCAGGCTCACAGGCACCTGGACTGTCCACGTCTCGTTTGCCTAGGCTTTTCTTGAAAATGTTTGGACAAGAATGAGTGTACCTTGTCACTAAGTAACCCATCCCAGCATTACATGGCCCTGATGATAACTATTTTTACATGCAGTTCCACTAACATAATCAGGAACTGCACACTCAAACATGTTTTAAGTAGGTAGCAAGGCAAGTCACGGAGTCTCAAATGATTCTGTGAAAAACTCTTTCTTATAATCAGCTACTTCTTGGGTACTAATGAAAATGCCTGGACTGCAGTAGCAGCTTTCCCCTTCAGTTTAGCCAGTATAAAGGAAATGGAGTCATGAGGAGGCAAATTAGTTGTACTGTAGTTCTTGGACTGAAATTTGTTGAGTAACTTTTATAGTTTAGGCTTTCTCTCTTTTTTTTTTTAAATAGAATTACTATCTTTCCAGGTTGTCCTATGAAAATAGCATTCATAACATTTGAAATGGTGCAAGAATTTCCACTCGGAAGTGTGTTGATGTTACTTATCCAAATGGAGATCTAGCTAGATTTCTAACTGCTTAGGAAAGTTGTTTCTAATTCAAAAAGTTCCTTTTTTCCCCAAAATGATCTTATTAATCACATACTAGACACTTCTACCTTGTCTCCAACTTTCTTCATGTAGCTTAGATATCCTAAATTATCCAGGTGAAGAGATTAACGGCTAAACCAAACAAGAAAGGTTTTTGGGAAAACTGTGAAAGATCATTATCTCAAGTATTACTCCACTTGCCCTAAACACTGTATGTGATGCAATAAGCTCAGATGTGACTCTCCAGTTAAAAACATGCATGCTCCCCTTCCCTTGTACGTGCTGGGGTTTTTTGTTTTGTTTTTTAATAAAGAGTATGTGTGGCTTTTCTTAATGAAAGCAGATTTTTGTGAAAGATTTTAATTCTGTCAAAGCCCATATTTTTTCACTATAACAAAAGTTTTATAAGAACTTGTTTTGAACCATTCCTGGATAGTGTTACCATGATCACTATTGAAAGAATACCTAGTGAGTTATAGCAACAACAGCGTCCTCTCCGTTATCTCAACAGCAGGTTTGTGTAGGCAGTAATACTTGTTGAGTAATGAGAATGATGGATCTGCAGGCTCAAGGGGGTTAATGTTGACAATGAGCAATTATTATTTTTGACAAGAATACCAAAGGGTTTCAAGACGACTATTCTAACTGAAAGCAGATTATGACTTGAGTTTTATTACTAACTGGTAAGCATAGCTGTCAAGCATATAAAAGTGTGATATAAAGGAAGATAATTTTATTATAGTAAGAGACAAAGCAGAGATCGAATGACAGCCTTTCTTGTGGGTTGGTTTTTTTTTCAGTTACCCACAGGAAGAAGGAGGCAGAGTCCTCAGTATCTTAAAAAAGGGAAATGGGGGGAAGAAAACATCCGGGAGAGGGCACTTCCTTACAGATAAAAAAAAAAAATGACAGCAAAAAGCACAATATGATTTTAATGAAGTCAGCATATGTGGATGTCTGTGGGTACTGGTGTGTGACTTCTGTGCCTTTCTTGTAGATAATGTAATATTATGGGGGTGGGACCGTACGCCTCAACAACCTTCTAGGGAGCAGTTCTCTGGCTGCCTGATAATCACAGCTACAAGTACTTTTTTGTTTGGTCTTTAGCCAAGATGTTTTCCCCTCTGGCCTGTTGGTATGTGCTGTAGTATTGATCTTAGAGATGCTGGTCTTTGTTAGAGCTATTATTCAGACCACACTTCTCTGATGAAGACAAAAAGTACTTACTAGAGGCAGCTCCACCTCTCCTTTGTTTCATGTGTGGCTGTGACAATAGCTGGCAAGTTTTGTTTCTGCTGAAGTAAAGAACCTTCTCTCTTGACCAGGACTCAAGTGTTTCTTTGGCTCCATACTTATCACATTCACTGCAAGTGGATCAGAGGCTGTTCTGATCAAAACACTTGAACTGAAATAACCCAGAACTTCATGAAGGTTTGAATCTAGAACCAAACTTTCTTGCTGACTTGAGATGTAGAAGGGAGGGCAAGTAGAAGCCCTTGTTAAAACAGGCTTCACAGGTATTGCAAGGCAAACGCAAACCTTGCTGATTTGCTACTTGCTCAACTTACCTTTACATGGGAGGGAAATCGTCTGCACTTCTGTGGGTGCATTTGACCAAGTAAAGGGTGCAGGAAGTCAGGGATGTGGAGTGTAACATGAAAGAGCGTTAGAACTTCTTTGAGTAGATACGGTGATTATTTTTGCTGTGCCAGACAGAGACTGTGTTGATACCTTTTGATTGCATTCCATTAATCTACTGGAGATTCCAAATCTCCAGTTGGAGACTCCAATTCTCCAGTTTCTTGTTGGGTTTTTTGTGGTGGTTTTTTTTTTTTTCTGTAAACAAATGGAAAAATGCCTGTAAAAAATGCTTTCACATAAATATTGATTAATTTTTCTAACATTTAAAGATGCATGTCCTAAATAAGAAAATAAAACTAAATTGGCAAAGCAAGCTGAGAAGACAAAGATAGTATCTTACAGCTACAAGCATTTATACTGAATCTGAGTTTTTAAAAATTGCAAGAGTTTATATAATGTGTACTGAAGATGCCAGATTCTTCATGAATGATTTTTGGAGAAAATCAGGGCATTTTCAAATTGGTTGAATTCGTGATGGAAGTAGAGTAGGTACATTGTAGTAAAGAGCAACATGCGCAAAGTTTATTTATTTACTGCTGTAATTTTCAGATAATTCTTCCATCTGCAGATGCCTAGTTCCTCCGATTTCCCTCAGTTGTTCTTTCAGGTATATGAAGTAGGAATTGATCACAGCAGGATCCTTTAAACCTGCACATACACCATACATAAACCTGTTGTTCAGTCTAGGCCCAGAAGAGCTAGAGGGATCAGCAGAGCCAATTTCTTCTCATTTGTCCTGAATGTTCTGAGATAAGTTACAGCAACACTGGGTAATTCTCATTAGGACCCTTACACTGGTCTCTGTGAGACCTCTATTTCCCAGAAACTGTAGGTGCTGAGAACGTAAATTGAACCAGTTGCTCCAGGGTTCCTACCAGATTCAAAAAGTTCAAAGGTGCATTGCCTCATATTAGAGATGATGTTTAAAAGCATTCATGAACTGTACAAAAAAATGTATAGCTTTTGTAACACTGTCAGCTAATAAATGTCTGTACGTTCTTCGTATGCTGATACCTACATCTAGTCTTCCCTTGCAAAGGATGCTCAGTACTGTTCTTTTATAACCCTCGCCTCATCTTTAGTTTGCTTATCCATCTTCTCTGGCAGCTCAAAGTGTACCGTGTAGTCTGGAATTGTGGTGTAACCATACTTTCAACTGCCAGATGAGGTTTCAAAATCCAGTTCAGAAAGGTCCGACATTTTTTAGAAGGTTTACATGGTTTCCAGACAGGAAAGCTAGAAGTAAGAAGCTGTCTTTTGCTTGTTGACCTGCATTGAAGAAGAGTGCCCTGGTCTTTCAGTGTCTTTAGTGCTTCAGTATCTTTATTGCTTCCTAAACACCGTAGTGATGATTTTGCAGGTCTCATGGACATCAGTGATCATCTGCTTTGAAGTTCCTAGTTGAAACATAAAACTTAAATTTTAACATCTAAGTTTTTCCGTCTCGTGTCATGTGGATCATACTGTTGCTATGCAGAACAGACTTGAGATGGCTCAGTGTCATCTTTCTCAATTTTTAGGACTGTGCAGAGGACTGTCAGCAGAATTCAGCTGCACAGAGAGGAAAATGGCAAGGACTAGACTGAGGAGATTCAGAAGAGTCTGATCTCACATTAGATGAAGGCAGAATCACGGGATGGCCTATCTCTACCTCATGCAGGTAAGTGGAGGAAGAATGAACTTCTGCTGTGGTTCCTGGCTAAGATGACGTATTTTATTCTGTGTTTGGAGAGTCAAAGGTATGTAAGGCTTTCAGATCAGATAGGCTCTGGAGAGTCTTACTGTAGGCGATTCTGAACTTCTCATTATGCTGAAGATGTTTTGAAGAAGGCTTGTCACTTGGTAAAATTGAATGGAAGAAATACCTCAACTCTGAACTCTTGTGGTCTTTTCTACCTTTGCCCAATAGTATACTCATGAAAAGTCGTAGAACATTAGATAAACTCCTTAAATTTTGATACAATAATATTTCCTGTCTCCTCTCCGCATACATCCATGTGTGGGTGCGCACGCACACACAGACACACGCATGCATATCTGACTATATATAATCTTCAGCGGAAGCTCATATATAGAGGAAATTCTGGGAATAATTAAGAAAAGGATACTGCATGCTCCAGCAGACGGAATACATCTTTTTCATTTAAAGCAGTTTTTTTTTTTCTCTACCACCAACTTGCTGCAATTAGGAGGTTGTTGGAGAGATATCAATTGAGATTTGGGAACTGTTTTCTGGAAATGTTTTGAATTAAAATCTAATTGGTAGCTTTCTTTGATAACTATTTTATTGTTGGGTGCAGCTAAATGGAAATCAACCACAAAGGGAACTCAATTTTGTTTGTCATTAATTTTAACTTGATTTCACAAATGGTTTACATATACAATATTTTCCTTATTTGTTCTGTACCCTTCTTGAACTCCTGTTAGTAGCTCTTAGATTGATGTAGAGTGATTTTCCCATTTATTCATGTTACTTTAAAATACTCTGCATTACCTCATGCATGAGTATCAGCAAATTAGTGAAGAAGCAGTTAAGCAGACCAAAGTGAAACTTCCTGCACTTTATGAAAACTCTGGAATTAGTGGCCCTGAGGACTAAATTTAATTGTTTTTACCCAAGACATGTTTGAGTGGTGTGATCAAAGGAGATTAGACCTACACTGCAAATATATAATCATACAAAAGCAAAATTTTGAAAGATCAAATTACATAGTAACCATGTGAAAAGTCAAGGGTCAGATACCTAGTCAAGTTGCTCTAGTTAAACGTGCTACCAGAAGGACATCGGCTGAACCATGGCCACGTGCGATCACTAAGCAAATGTAAGTGGAAGCTCATTCAACGTACCGTATGACAAAGGGTGAAAGATACCTGTAAATAAGTATTGGAAAGATTAGTGAATAATTTTATGAAGGGAAGATGGGGTACAAGAATCACAGCAGAGATGTAATTTTACTCACAGTGAATGCCAAATAACCCGGGCATGCAGGACCCAAGCCAAAGCATGCCTGACCAAGTCCATTTGACTCCACGGACTGTGGACCATGCCCATGGAATGTAAGAGAAAGCAGCCATTTGAGGAGGCCAAAATCCTTACAAGAGAGACATAGTTGGTATTTCTCTGGAATTAATTTCAGGCTGTCATTAGTACCAGACAAAGGCAGGTATACAGGGGTTTGCTTGTTGTGGAAACACAAATATTGAAAGCTTTTTCTCTTGAAAGTTGAGTTAACAGGCAAAAGTACAATAGAGGTTTCTCTGAGTGTTTGCAGCTGAAATACAGTTCTGCTTAGCAGCAAAGAGGAGGATAATATCTTGCCAAATCACAGTAGGGGAGCCTAGCATCTCCCCTATCCTGACTGATTTAGGAGTAAAATTTAGAAGTTCTCTTAATGGCGCATGACAACTGCAGAGATGTATCTTTCCCGTGAGTCCCTAAGCAGAATCACTGTACGCTGCCCAGGACACTTCACCAACAGGAAAGTTGGCAGGAAGCTGAGATGACACTGTGCATTGCAGTTTCTGAAGTACCAAAACAGCCACACCTGCACTGCCTCAGTGATGTGCATAGCTCTGCCTGAAAGCCTGGTTATAGCTTTAGCTCAGTTCCTGCTGTCAGAAACTTTTGGGTCTGCAAGACATTCATTCACTTTTGGTTGTCTCCCTCCTTTGTTTGGTTTATTCTCATTGTAGTCCCACTCCTTTATAGAAAAAGGCAATCTCCTCTCCTAGTAGACGTGCCACGCAAGTGCTTTAAGTCAAAGATGTTACTGACTTCAGTGACTCAGATACTTCTCAAATTCTTTTTAACTTGGTTGCCTTGCAAAGGGCAACTTGATTTATGTCTTCTATACATCATCAGTATAGCAGGCTTATATACATGAAACTGAGGCTAAAAGTTGACAATGAAGCCTCTCTTTTTCTTTTTAATACTAATGGTAATGTGTACGAAAAGAGACAAGTGGTTTGAAAATAAAGTCTTTTCACTTCTAAAATAAGGAGCTATAATGTGGAAATCGCTGTGAGACTGTAACTATGAAGTCATATGGTTTTTATACTTCTCAGATGGAAATCATACATATCAATGTTGCCTTGCATTAACTTCATAAATATTTGTCTTTTACCAAATATTTTTTCAGGATGTTTAATTAAATTGAAATGGATTTCCTCCAAAAAAAAAAAGTCATTCCTTTGATAGTTTTATAAATTCCTCTCTGTGAACTTCAGAATTAGGAAGATCTCAAGAGCTTTGAGATTGGCGTTTAAACTGCTTTTTCACATGACTTCTTGCTAATTTTGCCTGTGCTTAGAAAGCATTTTGCCAGTATTTCTTGACAGTTTTCTTTGTTCATCCAGTGTCTCTCTTGCCATTGTACATATGTAGTCACAGTTTAGAAAGGCGGGGTTTGATCAGAAGGGTCATGCTGTCAATGAATGTCCAGGTTCTTCTCATTTCTTTTGAATGGAGGCTCTTTGCTCCCAGGAGGATGTGATAAGTGTTCATCTCTAAGTTTTCATGTGGAATGGTACCACTTAGGTGACAAAAACTGGGGCTCAGATTTGCCTTTGTTATAGGAAACTGTATGGCAGAGAAAAGGCCACAGGAGAGTAACCGTTCCCAAGAGGTTCTCACCAAGACCTCTGCGTGCAGACTGCTTTGCAGCTATTGCTGTGGTATGAAGTGTTAGAATGCTCAGACCATTACAGACAGAGTATGAAGAATTCTGGAAATGTACAGAAATGCAAAGAAGCTGATGGGAAATAAATGTGTCTTTTTAATAGACAGTATTACTGTCAGTTTGATCAGCAATGAGAAAGAGAAGCCATTTCTAAACAAGTCAGTTTCTAAACAACATTTGAAAAGATTAAAAAAAAAATCACTTATTGGGCAACTCTGGCCATCTGAGATCTATTCTAGAAATGTGAGTAACATTCTTTAAGCCACTACTTTATGATTTCACTTTGGAATGTGAAAGGTAACAGATTCTGTACAGCTGACAGTTCCATACTTCAGCAGAAAATTTGGGAGGGGGTAGAAAGGACTCATCTTTGGAGAGCTTTATCACTAAAAGCTTTTTAGAAAGAGGGGAAAGTCATTACCAGGTTCCCCAAATTCCTGTGTTTGAGGGTAAAGTCTCCATGACAGAACTCCACCGGGGCTGGTAAGTAATCTCAGGTGTCTGGGTTATTTCTGTCCTCCTCATAGTGCCATCTTTGCAAAATGAGCCTAGGCATGGAGTCAGGCTCAGGCAGGTGCCAGGTCAACTGCCACCAGGGCGTGCCACCAGACAGCTGCCTCTGGTGCCCGGGCATACAGGGCACACAGCCTCGGAGTGTAAAGAAACCACTGCTTATCCTGAGTGCTTTTTTGCTCAGTACATTTCTGAAACCATATTTTAAGGCTGGTAAAATAATATTGAACATGCACACGACAGAAAAAAAAATAATCTGTATCCAGAGTATTTTTAAGTAAAGGGTTTTAAGAAAACCAGTGCAGACATGCTGGCTTTTTACCTCCCCTTGTTTTAACCTATGGGTGATTCATCAGTTGAAGTGTAAAGAAACAGATCTTCTTATGGTAATTGATTCTCAGGGGCTATTAGTGTAAACATAAATGCTCAACATAGATGTTACGTAGGTGGGTGTTAGAGAGAAAACATAAATTGTCAGCAATATAAGGCAGTCTGTTCATACCGTAGGGTGAGAAAGTGAAGAATGTTAGAAATCAGAGAGTCAGAAATACCTCCCAGAGCTGGCTGTGAGTGCAGTCTCCCATTGTGAGTAATTACAAGAAACATACTGTGCAAGAGTCGATTCTGGTCCTTTAGTTCAACAGGCAAAACGCTTACTTGAAAATAACAGAGATTTCAGGTGAGATTTGCAAAGGAGCTTCCAAGAGTTAAGCACCTGGCTGCCACTGACCTTCTATGGGTGGTAATTTTAGGTATTCCTGAAAACTGTTGGAACTTCATATTCTTCTATAGTCCTGGACTAGAATTTGTTTTTCTTCAAAGAAACTGATTTTTAAACCCAGAGAATAAGAGGACAGCATACAGTGAAAGCCCAAGATATTATTCTAGTTGACCTAGTCCATCAAAAATTCTGAGATTAACTCCAAAATATTAAAAGAAATAATAAAAACTGTTGGTTCTTGCCTTTTTTGGTTTTGCACCCCTACAGTTGATGCTTTCCATCTTCTCTTTGAATGTCTAAGAGTTCAACCCATACTTTTTTTTAAACAATGTTTCAGATTTTATATTGTCATGACTCCAGAAATCGGGTCTTCCAGGGAAGCAACAAATAAACATTGAGTTGTAATAAAATCATACTGTATTTATAATTCCTCTCAACAGTTAGAAGAGTATCATGTGCATTATGAAGAGTATGCTGTGTGGATGAGCTTCTGCCTTGGGCTGCATCTGTCTTGATGGCGACTGCAGGAGGATGGCCCTGACACACTCCTGTCACTACTGCCCAGCCTGAGTGTTGGGTGTGCAGCCTGGCTCATACCGGAATGGATACGGTCAGCCCCTGCACTAAGGGGGTACGGGGAGCAGGAAACAGTGTTTTAAAACTCTTCCACACCTTGCGTGCAACTCACAGTCCTCTTCAGAAAGGCCCTCAGGCAAAACTCCTAGGCACTACAGGATCAAACCTGTATTTAGTAGGAGACATTTTACTTCCTTATTAATCGTGAAGTGTCAGTTCCCAACAGCAAGCACATGGTAGTATGCTGCCTTTTTATGAAGATATGAGAACCACAAGGAGTCTGGGATTCTAAATTCCTTTCAGATCCTTTATTTAAAAAAAGGTCCAGATGTTGCACAAAACATTTAAAGAACTTGATTTGAAAAACGTTTTCTTTCTAAATGGAAGTTTATGCAGAATACAATTAAACATGTTTTTCTAACTAAACATACCAGTTTGTATCTTGTGGCAGGGAAAAATAAATATGTAAAAATAAAACCAATCTGAGACTCAAAGTTAATCAAGTTGTGCCAGCTTGATTCAGAGCCCCCAGTGAAAGGCCAAGTATCTTCTGCTGTGATACCAGACTCCTAGATCTGCGCTCAGGACCAAGGTCTTCAAACCGAAGCCTCAGTCCTGCATTTGGAAGCGAATACATCTTGGGCATCTGAAAATCTGCCGGTCACCATCCTTGCAAATAGTAATGTGCCAATCCAGGCAATTAAATCTGTGAATGTATGAAAAGAAAATTGCCGTGTATCCAGTAAACTCAAGGTGCAGCTTTCAGAAGTGACCAATTATTTCTGTGTCTTTAGGTTAGGACACATTATGTTTTCCTGGCATTTTGAGATGGGTGCCTTTCTAAAGGCCAATCTACTTGAAGGCCCTTTTTCCCCTCTTTTAAAGACAGTTACTGTGTTTGCCTTCTCCAGTCCTGTGGGACTTCCTCCAGCATTTCAGTATTCTTGAAAATGATCATTTCTGGTTCAGAGATTGCCTTGACTCACTTTAAAAGAACTTTAAGGTGAATTTTCTATCAGGCTCTGCTGGATGAAATGCATCTAACTCATCTGAATACGCATTGCAAACTCTACATATCTCCCTCTATTAAAATGAAAAATCTTGGCTTTACCGCTAACCTTTTTGATGAAGAATGAATTACAAAGGGCAGAAAATACTTTAGTCTATTCTGTGACACCTACTTTTCATGTTAAATAATGGATGCTTTCTTTGTTCTTTCCTCTTTTTCACAGATCAACTTTTTTCTTATCACCTTTTATTTGTTTTGATACTGGTAAGTCATTTTGTACTTCACTTTTTTGATCTAAACCTTACATGTCAATCTCTTTCTTTATAGACATCTTTAGTTTCTGTTTTGTTAGTCTTTATTTTTGACTTACACTGTAGAGGTCCTGAAGCTTCTGTATCACTGTTAGATTTCTTCTTTTTCTCCTCCACTGACCCAGCTGGCTACTGTGCCTTTAATATTTAACGTCATAGTCACCACTTTCTCTGAAGTCCCATCTTCCATGACATTTCACGCCTACATTGTTGTTTCTTTGGAACCGTTCTCCGCATTCTGAAACGTGCCTGTAGTACATGCCAAAATGAGCTGCTTCTGCCTTGCTGTTTTGCCACAGATACTTGGGTAATTGAAACTCACCTCCACCCTTTTTGCCTTCCCCATTGCCGTGGTTCTCCCTGTTCAAATAAGTAATATTAATCTCCTTCTTCAGATTAAGTAGTCCACGCTCATCATGAAATCGTGCCTGTCCTTTTCCTATTTGATCTTTACCTCTCTCATTCGAAGGCTACAGGAAAAGTGTACTAATTATTGGCATATATTGAAATGCTTTTAATTTTCCCCCCTTGCAGGATAATTCCTGTAATTGTACCCTTTGAGGTCAGTACTGTCACCCTGTGTAGAGATGTGTGTCGGAGATGTGTTCACCTCTGACAACGCCAATTAAGTGTCCATTTAATTATGCTATAGCTTTCAATTTATTCTATATTACTTTTAGCCTTTGTGTATAAGCACAATAAGTATTTGTCATTTCCTCTAGAAGTCATGATATTTTTAATAACAGATGGACTTTTACCATTACCTTATTTCAAGCCTCACTTAAAAAGTTCTTAACTAGACTAATAGGTCAATGCCTTTGGATAAATTCCCTGAATTTTCACAGCAGTCAGTTTATGGAACAGCAACCAAGAGTTTTTCCAAGGGGTAATGTCTTTTATTAGGCCATATCTGGAAAACACACAGATAGCAGCTTTTGGATACACTGAAATAGGAGGATCTTTCTTTTCTTTTGTTTTCAGCTATAGCGGTGAGTACATTTTTAGAATCAGGCATAGTTTCATTTTGCTGTAGCTTGTTCTTACATTAAAAAGTTTTATGTAATAGTGTTACCTGTGGGTCATCTGGTGTATCATGACAATAACAGACAAGTACAGAAGCCATTATGTTGATTGGATTTAAATTTTGTAAAGATCACTTGATGTCCTTTAGTGTAAGGCTGGATGCAGCTGGCATTTTTTCAATCTACTCAGAAACAAACTCAGAATTTACAGATGACCATCAAGCTGGAAGCGTATTTTGTTTTGACAGAATAGAATAAGAATGTATTTATGTAACACAATAGCTTATAGTGGGAAGGAGTTTTAAGTAGGTAGGAAGATTTAAGTATGTGTCAACTTTAGAGATTATTTAATGGATCAATCTGATGGGAAGCAGCTTCATTTTATCTTAACTAATATATGTTTCAGTTTTCATTAGAACCACTGTTATAACAATAGTGTTTTTATGTTTGGCTTCTGAGATGGTGATGTGGAGAGTAGTACAAAAATACTCAGACAGTTTTTATGTTTCAGTTTCCTTGTCAATTATTTTCTTATTTGCATTCACATTCTCTTTCTGCACAAGCATCTCTTGTACAATTGATGCTTTTTTCATTGGATTCTATTGTGCTGTCAAGCCTGGTTTAAAACACAGTGATCTCGTAGACACTTACAATTACGAACATCTTCTGAATTCACAAACATATTAAAGATGTGTAGGTAGCAGATTAGCTGAGAATCTCAACAAACTGCACTTACCGTAAGTACCCTACTTCTAGAGAAGTAGGATGCTTTTAAAAGTCAACAGTTGTTTTGGAAGTACTTTGTCACATTTATGAAGCACTGCATCACATTTATGGCACACAGTGTCATGATAAGTTGTCCAAAGTGCCTGTCAGCTTGCCTTACAAACTAAAAAAAATGAACAACCCAAAAGATTACCTTAAAGAGTAACAAGCAATCTTCAGAGGTTAGCAGATTTTTTTTTTTCCTTTTTCCATGAGACTCAAGCAGTGCCATTAAACTTTCTGTTTCTCCAGTTTAAATTTTTTGCAGTATAATTTAATGGAAATAGACTATTTTAATTTTAACCATAAAATTTATAAATAAAGACATTTTTAAAAGTAAATAACTTCTAGAAACTTTTTTAAAAGCATGCAGCTGTTCTAACATAAGAGATCCTAGTTAGCTGGTTTTTTAACACAAACCACAAAGAGGTCAAAGAATTCAGAATTTTTTTACTACCCATTCACATTTAATGCAAATGCTATAATATATTCATGTTATTTCTTCAGGCACCTTCAGAATGCCAGCAGGTAATTGAGTAATCTGAGGTAATGGTGCTCAGGTCAGGTGCCTAAAGAAATACTCTGAGGATGACATGCGGAGCTGACTTAGATTCTCCTGTTTCACAACTGAGAGGGATAAATTTAAGGAGTAATAAGAAAAGTGCTAATAAAACCATTTTTTTTTTGCTAAGGATTTTGTTTATCCTTTATCTTTCAAAGAAATGTATTCTAATTTGCCCAAAACATCATGGATTTGTACTGCAAAGAGAGCAGAATAGGCAACAAGATGGTATTTCACAGCATCTGAGAAATGTACTTCTTGGGACCGTTATTTCCTAGAATCAGAGCTTTACTTTTTATTTTACTGTAGAAAAGGAAGCCTCTGTCTCAGGGTTAAAGAAAGGTTTTAATAGCAGACTCCATCATAAGAAGTTAGCAAGGAGAAAAATAGCGATCTTCGTGGTAGTGTTACCCAGAACGTTTGACGTGTGAATTACTTCCCTTATTACCGTAGATGCTAACGTGAGAATGATGATACCATCAACAATAACACTTTTTTAACTAGTATTTGAAAAAACAAATTAAAAAAGGTAGTAAAACAAACCACAAGGTGACTGGTCTCCTGGGGTAGGAATATGAGAGGTCATAGACAGTTGTAGTAGAAAACACTAAAGTTTAATTTGTCTAAGGAGTGCTTAAGCTTTCTAAGTTCGGGAAAGTGCTTTTCTAGAGTGTGTCCTGCCCAGCTGCCAGCTCTAGAACTGCTGTGGTATGGCCACTCCTGACAATTGCTTCCTACACTGTCAGCTGTTACGGAACCCCAAAATACTGGTTCTTACCCTCTGAGAATGTGTGAATCAGTTCCTACTTTCAAGACATGGATTATATCTGAGAAGCTCTGCATTTTCCTGGCACTGAAGCTACATACTTGAGGTTGCTTGGTTTTAGCCTGTCTTACTGCTCGTTCACTCAACAGTTTAGGGGCCCTGGCTATCAGTATCTGTTCTTTCCTGCAAGAAAAGTCATATAAATGCTTTCTGTACAGGGCAAGTGGACGTATGACCCCCTTAGACATACCTGGGTGCCCAAGCCACATGCACCAGGTGAGGATCCAGTGATTAATCTGAGGAAGGCTTTCTGCAGTAATTGCTAGAAAAACTCATATAGCCAAATGCATAAAGAAACAAGAGTTATCTTTGGAGTTTTCCTCATGCCAGCCTCTTCCACTGCAGGGCTAAGTAACAACATCGAATGTTCTACTATAGATGAAGTCTTTCAGGTCTAACTTGCCAGTGTCAAAGACCACAGCACAATTAGCACTTAACTCTCTAACTGCTGTTACAGCACTTTGTGGTCTCTGCTCCGCCCTCTCTCCTGGCCATTCCTGTGCCCTCCCCTCCATAGTTACATGCACCTGTCTCCCCATTAACACCTCGTTAAGGCACACACCTGCCCTGGTTTTACTTAAACCCACTGCACTGCAGCCATTAACCCTGTGTATTTCATTATAAGGCACTCGGCACAATAGGAGCACTGAGTAAGGTTCATTAATGAGTCATGCAGCCAACAAAACTTGATTTTGTATGGGTGTCTCCTTTTGGTTCAATTTCTTCACACCTCCCCTATTTAATAACTGATTATGTATTAAAAATGTTCCCTAGAAAAAAAAATACATGCGTGCACATGCATTAAATCCAGCTGAAACAGCACAGTTTTGAGACAAAACACCAATGGACAGAAAGCCAATAAATACTTATAAATGGTAAGAAAGGCAACAATGAAACCACAGCTCTAGGGCTTCAGAGACCTTACTTCTATTCCAAAGCCTGTCAGACAGCTGCAGCTTCACCAGCAAGTTGTATTATCTGCCTGTGCAACTTCTGAAGAGTGGCAGTCTGTCCATGTATGTGCTTAGGCCAGGAAGTGTGTACATGCCTTACCGGAAAAAAAGTGGAAGGCAAAGTACAAACCTCTATAGTATCAATTGTGCTGAAACAACAAGCAGAAGCAGCAAAGTTCTTTAATGTTTGTAGCAAAAGAAAACTTGTGTGCAAGGAGTTAACAGGATTGATATGAAGTTCAGAATCAGAACTATCATGGCTCCATCAGTTTCACTGAATTGGTTTCAAAATCTTCCATTACAGCGTGACTTGATTAGGAAGATAAAATGGAGAGGCAAACACAGCAGGTGACTGCTCCATAACTTTGTGACCAAGAAATACTGCAATCCATTTCTTGGTCATAATCCTATGAATCGACCACAAGAAAACATAAGCTCTGGAGCTTCTGTTGGGTCAAAAATACATCTTCTTGTTAAGACAGCTACATAAAACTATTGAATATGCTACTTGAACAGCACAAGATGGACCTTCAGATGTATCCATACATTTGATCAATGATTTGCTGCAAATTAAGTGGCAACAGATCAGTATTTCTTACTAAACCCCCTTACAGAAGGGTAACCTGTTGTGTAATTGCTTTTCAGCACTTCTTTATCAGGGACTACTGCTCTCCTTGGTCAGCTTCGGATGAACTTTAATAGGAGGCCTGGATTTTACAGGGATCAGCTCCAAGAGGTTAAAATTCCTGCAGCTGTAGTAAATTTAACCTTTAGTTTTTAATATGTATAATGCCCATTTGTTCCACTGTATCATGATAACAGTTTTTCCCTTGGTATCTTATTCTCTCATGGAAATCTCTTTTTATTCTTACTATTAACTTGACTGGTGCCGATTTTGCTAGCGGTCCTGGATGTTTTTGCAGAATCAAAATAGACAAAACCAACTTACTACATAGAAAAAACAGTGGTTCCTGCACCTTTCTTTCCAGATACCTACCTGGAATGGAGATAATAATTCTTGCAAATATTAAAAGTATTCACGTACAGTGTAAGGTGATCCACATATAAACCAACCCACTAAATCTGGTTGTAGAGTTTACACATTTCTGCAGCAGGGAAAAGCCCACCAATGGGGTGTTTTTAATAGGCATCAAAAGCTACACTTTATTATTCACTGAGTAGAACTGACATTGGATTTCATTCAGCAAGGAGCACTAACTGCATAAACAGATGTCAACTGCTGTTTGGTCTGGTGACCATGGACTGGATAAATAAATGGAAAATCTAACAAGGAGTGCAGAACTAAAGACAGGGAACTTCTTCAAATGACAGGAGAATGAACTTACTAGCAAAGTTCCCAGTAGACTGGGTTAGTGCATCTGGTAAGAAGAAAATGGAGGGTAAGCTTCTCCCTATAAAGGAGAAATAAAGCAGGAATAAAAAAAAAAATAAAGCAGTAAACTCGTTAAGTATTTCTGAGAAACACATCATCCCTACTTCATATATCAAAGTCAGTAGTTTCAGAGAGTCACCAAAGATGTAGGTTACCACACTCATCAGCTACCCGGGGCAGTCAGAAAGAGAGATCACTGAGGTCAGTGGAAAGAGTTCTGTTGAGTTCTGTGCACTCAGCTTCCAGGCCTGCTTAGGCAGGGCAACAGGAGCAGACTCTGTTCTGTTGGCAGTAAATCTTGCAATCCGTTAACTTCCAGTGGCCATTGTGTCTACATGTGTTTTCTCCATCGTGATCCCATGTTCATACTAGTACGTAAACATGTCTTACTACAGCAACAAAAGTTGTGCCCCATTCTGCTAAGCCCATTATAAATATGTCCTGAATGACAAAATCTCCCCCCATTTGCTAAGTCCGAGACATATCTCTGAATGCTGATCCTTTCTTTTGCTTCTCTGGCAGCAGAGAGAGAGGTAACGGCTATGGAACGTTCTTTCTGTGTGCTGGAAATCTAACTGTACTGCAGAACCAACAAAATGCCAAGTGTCGGAAGCAGGGAAGGGGGGCTGACATCACAAGCTAGCTGCTTTTTATCTATCAATCATAGCTGTGGAAGGAGGCAGGTGATCAGAGGACAGTTTAGGGTACAGTTTCATATTATACCTCATCAATCCATTGTAGGTGTAAGCTCTTGCTGAGAGCAGCAGCCCTGCTCTCCCCTCTGTCCATCTGCCCCAGCTGCAGGCTTTGCCCTTTCTCTTCCATCAGACTGAGCTGCAGGATCTCATGACTGCACAGCAGATCAGTCCAAATCAGTGACCTGATGGAATGGGGGGAGGGCAGGGGCAAATGGGAAAAAAAAAATCACCAAACTGCCAGTTGTGTAACTTATGCTGCAGCCACACAGTTCTTTCTTTGACTTCATGCAAGGGAAATGGAAGCCCGTTGGCTGGGGGCAACCAGGAGAGTGGGGTGGTGCAGGCCCAGCTCTTTCAGGAGGTGCTTCCAGCTACACCAGGTGAAGAAGGAAGTGAAACAGCAGCCCCATGTTAATGTTATGGGAACGGTAGACCAGGGCACAGTCCTTGCTGCCCTCAAAATGCATCACACAACCAGCTAGTTTAAAGAGAGCTTTAAAACCAGTCATGGCCCGTTTCCTCACAACGGGAACACAGTCATTGAGAATTGTAGTCTCATTTCACTCTTGTTCACTCAGTCCGCAAGATCATGAGCCCCTTTCAACTTGCATTTAATTCAGCAGAAGCTAATGACATGCATAAACTGGGACTTGAAAGCTTGCTCATACTATAAAATACTCTATTTGTAACCAAATATACTTAAGCATTATTGGGAATTAGGTAAATAAAACCCAAACCACCTGTCAGACAGGTTTTATACTGGGGAAATCAGAGTCTCAGTTTAAAATGGCATTTCAAAATTTATGTTATTTAGTAATACAATAAATTTCCATTTTTCTGCTTTTGTCATTACGAAGCTTAAAGGCAGTTTCATATGTGGCACCTACTTGGATTTACCTCATGGATTTATTACAATGAGCAACACTTTAAATGAAAACATTCACATTTTCAAAGGAAAATAAATAGTTAATGGTTTCAGAATTATTATTCTTTTCCACACAATCCTGTAAAAATTTCCCAGTGGAAAAGCTAATAGACCAATGGCAAGACACATATGCAAATATGTTTCCGTGAAAGAGTTAAAGTGCTTTATAATATAAATTTGCTTTCAGTGCCAATATAATTAGATTGTAACAAGCAAACCCATGCAACATAACACAGTGAAAATTTGAAAATTTGATTCTGCCTGGCAAACAACCAAGTCCCTGCGTGTGCACAAACCTGACATTAATAAGCTACAAGAGATTACATGATTTAGAAAAGAAGCACTTGGTGTTACCAAATCAAATAATAGATCTCTAGGCTATAATTAGGAGAATTGGGATTCAACAATGAAGTCATAATAATGTAATTTAGCTGTAAGTAACAGAGCCATGGAGTCACATTAGGAGGTGTGATCACATCTTTCAGCAAAGCTCTGCTGTGTAGACTTATTGCTGTTCAGTTTAGTCTAGTACACAGCAACCTGTTGGCACAGAGCTCAGGCTGACAGCCTCTTGTTCTCTAGGGGCAGTATGGCAAAGTGCCACTCGTGCATTTTTATTTCAGTCTTGTGACTTTTAAGTCAAAACAATAAAATTATATATACTGAGTGCAGAGTTGCCTGTGAATATTTGTATAAATTACTGCGCAGCGTGGGTTTAGGGGCCAGCTAAGAACAAACATATTAAACAAAAAAAAAAAAAAAAGGCAAAAGAAACCCTGCTGAAGCAGGGTGTTAGGTTTCTGGTGGGCTTGATGAACACGTACTGTTCAGCTACTTTTTATTCATCTATTTCTGTTGTTTGTTAGGAAAAGGCTCTGGATCTGCAACTTTCTGAACCTGTTGTCCTGAGGCTCTTTTGCTCAGTTCTTTTAGACTAGTGTGACGTGGTGGTTGTGCCTGCTCAGCCCAGACTGTAGGTGCTGCATAGCCGTTTGAAGCTGGTAATGAATGGCAGGGCAGGGTGCGCCTCTGGTGAGCTGCAGGCACAGGTTACCCTCCCTCACCCAGCCACAGCCCTGGAGCCCACCACCCGTGGGAGACAGTCATGACATCCGGCCTGCTGGAGGGAGGCATCAAAGGATCTTCAGGCAGGCAGCCTGCAGCTGCTCACGTTGGTGCTGACAGTACCTCAAACTCAACGTGACCATTTTTGTGAACATTACCGTTTGATTTAAGCTATTACAGAGCAATACAGCACAGCACCAGCCCCTCTCCTCTGCTAACGCCCAACTGAGGCCCCTTCTTTGGACTACTAAGCTGATTTCACAAATTTTGGCTGCAACTGTCATTCGCTTCTTGTAGTTAAAAACCCAGCTATACCACGGTGATTTGATGTGTTCCTCTTTAGGAGCTGGTGTCTACTTAGACGTGAAGTGCTACCTGTTCAGTCAGTTGTTAGACAGTTATTTTCTTCTCTTCGTGGTGCTTATGTTACAATCTTGGGGGCTGTCTCACAGGACCCTGTGTGCTGTCCTGTCCCCCGCAGCCTTCCTAGAGGCATCTGAGCTCGCGCCACAGCACAAGCAGGGTAACTCCAACAGCTCTGAGCACCACTTTGTGTCCAGATTTGAAATCCCATTTCTGCTCACAAAAGACTGTGTGAAAGGTGTTGAAATCAATGCTTTTGGCTTGGCAGCGGGGATGATGGAGGAGATTGGTTTGGTATCTTTGTAGCCTGCGACACAGGAAACAGGCATCAAGTTTGCATCAGGAAAGTCAAATATGTTTGGATTAAAACTTCGAAATCATTTGATCCTTCTTGTTACAGTTTCACATGCTAGGGCCAGCAGTCCAACAGCATTCCCATCTTTTGGGGAAATCTACAAGCCTCTGCGTGCACTCAAGTCTTCTGTATCACAGTAGCACCCACCTGTTCCTTCTGTTAGTTCCATTTTATTTTTATCTGCAGTTTCTTCCAATTACCGTTTGTTTAGTTTATTAGTTCTTTATGGTTTTGCCTTTTTTGTTTGTTTGTTTTGATGACATTTTGATTAGTTTCAAACTGCCCTTTATTTGAATTTTCCAAGCATGTTGATTTATGATCGTTTCTTCTATTTCTTTTATGCTTTAAATGCTCTGTTTGGTTTATTTCCTTTATTTGCATAGCACTTACTTTTTCATGACCTTTTTGTTGCTACAGCTGCTGCAGTTTCTGGACTGCTGGTGTTTTTGTCCTACTTACCGACCAGGAAACAGAGAGTGAAAGTAAACCTAATCCTGTGAAGACAAGCATAGAAACAGTATCTTTCTTGATAGTTATTTGGTTTTATTATTCTGCAGTGTCTTAAAGGCATTGGGGTTTCTCAAAGTGTAGAATATAAAACGGAGGTGGCTACAGAATATTTATACCTAATGATGGCTAATGAGTGTGTGCTGCCTGGCACCGGGGGGGCAGTATTGTTGCAGTATTGTTGCTGTTGTTACATGCTTTTAACAACAACAAAATTCTTAATATTGTATTTCATTTGGTTCCTCATTTTAAGGTGCTGTGTCACAAACTGACATTTTGCCAGGAAATCAGGAGTATGTCTCACATAACGTTTTATTTGAATGCTGGGTGGTTCGCAATGACCTGTTGAATGAAGCCTGCATTAACAACATGCTCCTTGGATTCTCTCCCTTCCCCATTAAAAAGTTTCTTATTGCGCCTTCTAACATCGGTGTTTGCACAGTTTTATGTCTTTATGCGTGTAGTACAAAATGTATATATTTACACACATGCATGCCTGTAATGAACCAAAACCAGATCAGCCTCTGTCTCAGCTTGTTTGCAGATTATACATATTCTACGGAATGAAATTTGAATGCTGTTGAAAAAGAAAATGTGTGAGTTAGCCCAAGGGCAGCAGAAAGTCATGTGCAACAGGTTACATGATTTTACATAACTTCTGGTGAAAAAATGAAGCACCTCATGTCAGTGCAGGAAAGATTTTAGAATATGTATGGTGTAAACTGAATATTTTTCCTTCCTGCTTCATGCACGTACTTCAGTACAGTGTATTGTTGTTTCCACCATAATTAGTACAATCTTTTTCTCACCTTCCCTCGACAACTAAATAATGGAGGGTCCCTGTACAGAAGTAAGCCTCACGTACCTTCAGAGCATGTGACTAGAGTAGGAAACACACATTGGGTCTGTCCATCCTTAGCGCAAAATAGGAATAAAGAAAGAGGGTCTCAGCTCTATGCAATCGTACCTTGCTGCTTTACAGTCCTGATCAGAGGCTGATGGTTTACGATACAATCCATCACCAAAAAAAAAAAAAAAAAGAAAAAAGAAAAGCTGAAGGCTTATTCAGACTTTATTAATCCGTGGTTTTGGAGCAAGTCAAAAAGAGCAATCCATCTTCTAAGAATATTAGTGTAATATGAGAGGGACATCTCGGTTGGTGGTAATTCTACTGTTGTCCCAGGACATCTTCCATTTTCAACCTTTGCATAGAGAAGAATCGTTTCTCGGCCCCGTGCAAGTCAACAGCCTGCGGATACTAGCTGTGCCAGTCTCACTCATGGTGACAAATCCATTTTGCATATTCTTTTCTATTATTCATGCAGGGTGTGATTCCACTAACTTGTTTAGTGGATAACCTTGTATGACCCCAGCAGGTCGTCACCTCCCAGAAAGACTATGATGATGATAAATTTCTTTGCATGGTCCTCTGAGCTGTCTGCCTGTGAACTGTATCACAAAAAGTGATAGATGAGTATGTTCAATGCACTGAGAATACAAAGTTACCCTCTTTTATAGCTAACATATCCAAGAATCTGATTTTCTGTAGTACGTGTTTCTCAGATGAGGAGGTGAAGGAAAAATAAAAAGTCGAAGTAGACATCAGCACTCTCCAAACCAGTAGTTCCAACTCAGGAAAGTGAACTTGATTGGACAGCTGTGCTGTGTGCAGGGCAGCAGGGCATTTGCCTGGTATGGCCAATACACTGATTTCACGTGCTCGATACAGCCACTGAGAAGCTAATACATTAATGGTGGACAACTAATATAAATTAAAACCTAAAGACGTGCAGCCTTCAGTCTGCCGTTCCTTCTGCCACTGATTCTGCACTGCATGAATGAGCTATTACCTTCTTGTTTCCCTGAGATGGTTCACTAGGGTAGAGTGAGCAGACTCAATTTCACCAAAAGTAATGGAGTGAGATTATACAGAATTATTTCCAGAGGGCTGAGTTTGCTACGTTCCTTCTGTTGTGAGAATATAAGTAAACAACTAAACACCTTTACTGCAAGCTGAGAATCTTCATAGTCATCACCTCTTCCTATTTCCTTGATTAGTCCAGCATTTTGGGTTTAGCCATGCTCAATTAACTCATCCAGGAACTGGTCCAGTCAGAAACAGTTGATTTAAGTGAGATAAACTGGGCATCTGTTTGGAAAAAAATGATTATCCAAAATATGCTTTGATCATGAGAAAATGAACTGTACTATCTCCATATTTAAAAACATATGCCTCTAAATAAGTTAACATCCTCTGAAAGCTTAATAGAAAATAGTGATGTTGAAACTGAAACAAGGAGATACCAGGTCAAAATTAAGTAACCAGTGTGTTAATGATGTGATTTTAATGTACTGGAGCTTGAACTTGGTCCTAGCACCTTCATCAAACCACTATATAAACTGTACTGAATTAAAGCGATTAAAACTAGCAATAAAACAACCACTGCAGAAGTGATTGAAATATGTGGGGTGCTTGTGTGTGTTTGAAGTGATGGTAATAAAAACACTGCTTTCCTTTAGGAAAGAAATAAATTCAGCTGACAACAATTCCAAGTTTTATTTCAATTACTAAAGATTTTTTCCTTAAAAAATAGATATAGAATTAGAGATATGGTTAATAATTAAGAGGTAATATTCATGGCATTGGAGAATACAAGGCAATAAGTATCTTTTGCGGATGATTAAACGCTCAATTGAAGCTGAAGCGGTTGATAACCTCAGAAGCTATTTACTGCACGTGAACACCAGTGCTGCAGATTACTGCTATATGCTGGAATATGAATCAAGATGGTAACAGCAAAAAAGAAATAAAAGTTTACTTTGGATTTTTCTTTCCCCCATCTATCTCAACAGCATTTGAAAGTGTTTTGCTGTTACCTTCTAGGTCAGTGAGACATTAGCTAAATAATCTGCAGCTAAGAGCAGAACTCAAATGTCACTATTTTCAGATGTCCAGTCCAGCCTCCAAGGACTTACACATGGTTTAAGAGCACAGGCACATATGGGTGCAGTGAGCAGGTATTAAGTTTCTATACGTTGCCCCTCAGTTACCGGTCTCCCTGCAGTTCAGCTCTGGACAGTAATGAAGTCAAGGGCTGACTGTACGCTCCAAATGAGCCTACCGATGGAAAGCCGTGTTGTGCACTTAAAACCACCTGTTGCCAGATGTAAAAAGGTGTTTTATTTTTCGGGCTGGTCAAATAGTTCTATCATAAAATATATCCCCATACCATGTTTTAATATAGCTACTAGAAATGGCTAGGCCTCAACAGACTCTCACACACTGTCCAAAGTACCCATTTGCAAATAATAAAGGAAAATCTGCCAATCGTGCTAAAATACGAACAGTTCTGCTAATTCAAAAGTAGCACAGATGCAGCATGTGCCAATTTAGAAACTACACAAAGCCAAAAGGCTTCTAGTATCAATCCAATTTGTTCTGAAGTCACGGAAACGTTGGCTTTAGACGTAGCATAGAAATGTGCCGTTTACAAAAGAAAATAGGAGCTAACCAGTCTATCAGGAGCAGACATGCAAAATGGTCCTTAATGCTTGTCATGCAATCCAGATTCAGGAGAGCTAAGAGAAAAAAAAACATTTAAAAGGAACGATGTAATAATAGATGTACAGTAAACCAAATAAAGTAATTTCAAAATGACTAAAAGAGGAAGAGTAAACCAAAAATGCCTTTGGGTACACCATCTGTTTATCCATTCCATATTATACCTTTTCATCACAATTACCTAAAGTGGTATATTTGTGTTTCTGTAATGTATGGAATTCATTACATAGTTTTGCAATGAAATTATCACACTGTGGCTGGGACATCTGCACCCTGTCATATATCATTCTATTCATTTCTAGTTAATTTAATCCTAATATCTGCCTACATGACAAGACAGATGTTCAGCTATACTGTATCTTCCATAGTTTTCTGCCTTGAAGAAACTTTAAGTCACTGAAAGAACTGACATCTTTCAAACAGACATCTTACGGGTTTGCAAAGTATGCGTGTGCAGATGTGTGTATATGTATGTTTGTGTTTATATGCCATATTTCTTTTTTTTTAAGAAATGTGTTTTACAAAACAAAAATCTTTTATAGAATTTTCTAAATATAAGCATTTTTTCCATTTCTTACACTACCTTTTCAAAATGTGCTTTACTAATACTTTGGTGTATTTATTGAATAACATTCATTCATAAATACGGGTATTTCTGTTTAATTATTTTTTAACTGTCTTGCTGTGAATGGGACAGTTCTTTTTTTCCATCATTGCTTACTAGAAGTTACGGGCCAGTCTTCATCTTTTGAGCCTTGGCCCTCGAAGCATTAAACGGTAATCGGGCTTTATGGCCAATAGCGCTGCACATCACGTCAGACACAACTCTGCTAACCACAAGCACATTATATTCCATGTGTCTTAAAGCTGTTAACAGCATCGCTTGTATGGCTCTGTGCCATTGGTCAGTTACGTGTACTGACCACAAATATAGAGCACTTGCTTTTCATCACTCTTGTCACCGTCGTCTTCAAGTTGTCTATCTCTTTCAATGGTGTCAAAGAGCTTGCTGTGCACAGTATCTTCAGATTTACAGAAGGACTCAGGCAGCCTTTGGTACCTATTCACCAGTCAGCTCCTCGCACAGAGGCAGCAAACTCCTCTCAGCAGCACAGCACCTGACAGCATTGCCTCATTTTGACCTAACCGAAGTCAAGCTTGTGACTTTATGGTTTAAGGCTCCACAACTGTGTCAGCCAAATGCCTTTTTTCAGTGCACCCATACAGTTGCAGTACTGGACTGCTCATTTTTTCAACCAGCTGTTGCTTAGAGTAAACAAAACTTCACTAATCTTTTAGTTATTTTACTAATTGCAGGACACAGCCTGCAAAATGCATACAAGCCTTTCAGATGGCTGTCACAGCAAAGTAGTGCTGTCATGTAAGTACACACATGACATTTTTTAGCATTTAGTAAAAGCTGCTGTACAACTCAGAGCACTTACGCTGCTCAGTGTAGTTCAACCCAGTTGGGCGCTATCAGCCCCCATGATAGGGCAGGACTGGAACACTAGGTGTTAGGTCAGTAACATGGGCTGTCTGCTTAGAGAGTTCCCAAAAGCTCCCTGCAATCCTATTAAGGTGTTTGCTGGGTAAATACTGCAAGTATCATCTGATGGCATTTTGCTCTCCTATGAATGATACAAGTCAGTAGCAGTGGTTAGAGGCTCACAGATCAGGTAAAAAAGGTGCAAAATGTACGACACAACAGCAAACACTCCCTACTTAAGGGGTTACTTTCATGTTAACTATTCCAACACCTTTGAATAATATGTAAGTTTAAATTCTATGTCTGTAAGCTGCCAGATAAGCCACAGGCAAATTATACCCAGCTGTTATATTGGATAACAGCAACAGATTGCGCAATGGACACCCAATAAAAACAAATGTGAATTGATTTAGAGTATTAATTATCTAAAAATGGCAACTGCTTCTCAAGTTTGGCTGATGATGTAGAGGGTGAAATAGTTCAGTTAGCTTATGTACATCTCTGGCAGTAAGGGGATTTTAGGGGAAAATAGCTCCGAAATTGCTTCTACTTCTTTGAATGGCATTCTTTAGTGTTTTCACACTCCTAAGTCCGTGCTATTTCTTTTTAAATAAAATCTTTTTTTATGTTGCAGCCAATGTAAAGTAGGAATAAGCTAAATGGGGATATCAGACCAGGCACTGGCTTACGTTTTTTTTTAGCATCTCTTTGTACTTTCAAATTGAATGTTGATGTATGTTTATGAATGTTTCTATATAAATCAGTAGGTGCTTTTTCTCTTGAGTCTGCCAGCTTTGAAAACTAAAAATCATTGTTTAGTACATATGGTGGTGGTGTTCTAACATAATTTTCCAAGCACCATAAAGATAGATTAAAAACACCCACCCCAAAATAACATTGCAATGAACACCAGTACCTCTAGACAGCTTATTAATTATCACGAGCCTCTCTGCAAATAATACAGCATATGACATTTGCTAACAGTATCAGTTGTGTCTGTCTCTTTCCACACACTTAGAAAAGGAAATAACTGTGGTATTTGCTGGCAAGGACGTGATCTTCTGACGCTGTGGCATAAGATCTTCCGTTTTTCAGTAGTGACCGCTACAGGCGAGATGGCAACAATACAACTTCAGTAACAGCTTTAGTGAAACCACTGTCACCAAAAATCTCAGCTGTCGCCACTGACAAGCTCTTAAAAAAAACCAAACCCCAGCCTTTTCCCGACTGAAGAAGTGCAAGGGGATGACTATCAGGAATTAAGCCAAATTCCAGCACGAAACGGCGGAGTGTTGGTAAGCTGCCTAATACATCGAAGGGGTTTTAGATTTCTAATATGGAGTGGATTAATGTTGGCAGTGAGCCTGACACCCTTGTGAGATATGAAACAGTAGCATAAACCCTCGGACCTTTTGGGGAGTGTAAGATTATTTGTTTATTTATATACACTACATAGGGTGTTCTTTAAAAAAAAAAAAAAAGAACCAAAACTCTTAAAGACAGGAGAATTCCCGTCTAAGGCTGCTGTTTAGGATTCCCAGAATGGAGACAGATGTACCCCTTGGGGACAGCTGGGTCTGTTTCGTGATAACATGTAACAAGGTTGCTCAGTCAAAACCATACATACTTGAATGAAAAGTGAAATAAAACTGGAGTACAACAAAAAGTTTGTCAAGTGAAAATACCAAGCAGGAGATCAAATGATTAGGAGCGTGAATTTACGAAAAGATTAGACAGAAATAGGTAGCACCGGAGATCATTCAGGGAAACCTCAGAAAAATAAGCATTCAAGTTTGTTTGATTGGATGGCATAACTTATGAATATGATCATAAATACTAATAGCACTAAGGGTTTTTCCTTCCACTGCCTTTTAAGCATTATCGTCGATGCGGGTGTGCTGCAGGAATGGTTCATGTGTCTTGCTCCGCTGTTTGTGTGGCTGACATTTGTACTTCTCTAAATAAGAGAAGTAAAATAAGACATGACTGTTACTGCGGTCCACCTGATTATTCAAATTACTCAGGCTTTTGACATCCGTGATGTCTGCAACGACAATATCTTGAGAAAGTTTTAAAAGTTGGTAAAAATCTTCTAAGTAATCTCTTTGTAAGGCACAAAAATATTTTATGCTGCAATAGCAACAACTTAAGTAACTGCTTCTTTACTTTTGTCTTTGTTCTTGGTTTTAGAAAGTGAATTTTATTCGCAGTTGCAAGTTGTTGCTTCTTTAATGAAGAGCAAGAAAGCCATGAAAGAATGCATTTTGCTGAACTGACAAGGGTCTTCTCTTCTGCGTAAAGAACTTTGAAGTATTATTATGGTTTGCCTTTAGTATGTATTATTCCATCATACATATATTAAACAGCACACACATGACTAAGAAAACTAGAAGTCAAACTCCCAAAATTCAACCCCTAGACCTGAAATCAACCTGTTGTGCAATCTGAACTGAACTTTACTGTTGTGTCTGCATCATAGTCATGCATCATGGTGCTTTTATAGTCTTCAAAATCCACAGGAGCCAGCTGTCAAGGCACAGGTTTGCAAAGCTTCCTAGAAGCCTACCACATGAGACAAATACCCAAAACACAAATGCACCTTCCTCCCATGTGCAAGATGGAGATCAAGTAAGGTATCCGCAAAAAAGCCTGTCAGTGCTTGAGTCTTGTGACACCCAGATCTTACTCACCTTCTTAATGAAAGAAACAGAGTTCTGAGGGAGGTTTCTTAGGGCTTGGTCTCACCAGGCCTTACTTAAAAAGTATTTAACAGCACATGTTTAGGAACTTTATTGGACAGCAGTCTGGTAGCTGTGAACCTTAGCTGGCTCTGGGGTAAGCAGACAAATAAACAGGGATTTAGAAGGTTTTGAAGCTGAAACAGTAAATTAAATACACTTTTTTATTGTGGAGCTAAACCTAAATGTCTTTCAAGTACATTCCATTAAAATACACTCAAAACATGCCCCACCCCTAGTATTTAGACAAATCCTAAAGGCTGCTAAGTCAAAATGAAAAGGGTCGAATGCATACAGGGGTTGTTCATGGTGTCAGTCTGTACTTATATCAATGTAACAGACTAATAAATGTGTCCTGCAAAAGTCAGAGATCACAACAGTACAAAGCTCTCATTCAGCCTCTTAATTTCTTTGCTGAAGCACTGGATAATTAAAATTTAAAAATACATTTTTAAAGGAAAGCACTATATTAAATAATACTGGATGAATATAACCACAATGATTATATTTTTTCAACTATGTCTCTCTGTAGGTACATACACAAAGGACATAGGTTTTTTTATTCCTTTAAAAATTTTTCATCGTGTTCACCAGAAAACCACAGAAGTAAAAGCACAGAACAAGTTTTCTACTAGTATGTGCAACTGTAAAGGCTTTTGTGTAATTTGCTGGTGATTTTAAGTGTCTCCCTCTGTACTAAATCCCTGTGTGCAAAGATCATTGGACACTAGTCAGATGCACGCCTCGTAACTTTAAATATTTAGTCAGTTGGAAATGAGTGCTCAATTTTCTAAGAATCTAAACATTATCCAGAGTAAAATAATAAATAAGTCTAACATCGAACAGCTAACATTGTGAGAAACATTTGTCATAAAACTCATCTGGTTTCAAGCCCTTTTCTGCAAAATACAAGACTTGAATCTGAGACAAGATTCAAGCGAGCTGCTGTGAATGGATGGCTTTGATACATAATACGTGGAGCACCTGGTTATATTTCTTTCCTCTCATAGCCAACTGCAGTTTTAATAGCAAGCAACTACCTGAAGTGGCTTTGTTATTTTAAAAATTTATAAAGAAATAGCACAATGTAACCTCAGCGCCCACTGGGACTCCACAAAGCTATCGTAGTGTAAATGTATAAAAATGTAGAGTCATGCTAGAAAACTTTTTCTGACTATTGAGTTTATTCAAACTTGAAAAACTCAACACAAATCAATGGATGAGGACAAACAGTAGCAAAATACGCGCATAATCCAAAACTGTATGTTACACTTGCTTTAGCATTGGTTGGCTGTTCAGGGGGGTTGTACTTTAAGTTGAAAATTATATATAGCACCATGAAAGGACTCTCTTTACTAATTCTTTGTGGAAATCCTTAGGATTTATTCTTTATTTTAAATAATCCTGCCCAAAATAGTAAGATAGCTTGTTTTTTTTAAATGCTGTTCTAGGTATTAAATACATGCAGGACTGGACCCCTATCCTGATCCTTTGAAGGCTGCATTTATTACACCTCAAATTCACTTTAGCTGCCTCCACAACGGAAATGGTTCTGCTCACTGACTAGACAATCTTCAGTCACACAAAACTTGCAGGTTTCCAAGCAAGTGGGTAGCTCTAAAGAGTGCCTTAAAAAAAAAAAAAAAGTTGAGTTTTCATCCTGGCAACGTGCAGTACTTTTTTCCCTGTTAGTTTTTATACAATTAAGTCATGAGGGAACTCTGAATGCATGAATTTGTTGCTTCAATAGCACAGAGTAGTTGCTAAATTTATTTGGTTTATACTTGGTGATTAAGGGAGACTGATTCTCTTTTCCTGCCCTTTGAGGGAGCTCATGGTGTTATGGGGGGCATGTCAGCAATAATTAAGAAATATCCTGGCAGAAATCCCAAAAGAGACATATTTTTATAAATAATTCCCCATGGAAAAACTTTTAAAATGATGCACTTGTTCTGAAAATGCTTCAGGCCTTCTCTAAATAGATTATATCGCTGGTTTTTTTAAGAGTGCATGACTTGAGGTGCAGATTTTGCTTGTAACTCCTAAAAATCACAGTACAGTTATGTAAGGGGAAACAGAGGAACAATGTGCAGTGAGCTTCAATGCTTCACAAAGGATTTATCATTCAGACAACAACCCAGCTTCTTGTTTTACTCAGTTGTAATACAATAAGCGTAACTGTTTCCTAGTTCTCAACCACAAATGTATATATATTATTAGCTCCACAATTACTACTGTTTAAAAATTTTCTTATGAGGGCTTTCCTCCCATTTGCACTCTTTTTTGGAGCTTAGTCTTTCAGTGCGTAACGTATTCCAAAATGGTTTTATACTGCACAACACCTTAAGCCTTTTGGAGGGTGTGCTTTACGCTCCAACTCTCCTGTGACTGCATGGAATAATCATATCACTTAGCAGGGTATCAACTATAGATGCAGTCCTTATAACAAAAATCTGTGCCTCTGCTGATTGAAAGATGATTCCACTTTTCAGTTGTAACACGTTTTGCCTAATTCCAGGCAACTCAATATCAGATAGTAAAAACACTGATTCAAACTGAAACAACCTGCTCCCGTTCCATCTTCTAAATTTAGAAGCCAGTGAAAGGAAAATGAGAAAAAGGCGGCAAACAGAGGACATATAAATTAAGGTGAAAACGGAACAGAAAAAAACGAGAAGAAGGTAAAGGCTAGAACATACATGCATGAATCAACATTTCCTTTTTGGCTTGCCAGTCTTGAGTTCTGCCCAGTGATAATAAATCTGGACTTCAGATACAAAGTTGTTTAAAACTTTCAGACTTCAGGCACCCAGTTTAGAAAGTCAGACTCCAAGAAATAGATGTGACCTACTTTTCATATGGTCCACTACTTTACTTTATTGAACAAAAGGTACATGTTCCTGAAAGTAAGCTCCAACACAGAAAAGCTCACAGTCCGGCCCCCGTGGCATTACAGTCCCGTACTGCAACGTGCCTCCCGAGCTACTCAAGTGAAGATATTTCAGGTAAGACTTCTGAATACTGGCAACATGCTGTGGATTCCAAAGCAGTTTAGAAGCATCTTTTTAACTCATATCACCATTTTATAAAGTAAGTAATAACTGTTGATTCATCCCATTACTACATAAGAGATCTATGGATAAATTGGAATCAGATTCTATATCTTCTAAATAGGAATTCATCAAACAATATTTCTTATTTTAAAAGGCTACAATTCAATTAATGCACTTCTGATCATGTATTAAAGCTCTATAATCTCTATGCACAACACAGCAAGTACGATAAAATAATCCACAGTAGTTTAAAGTTGAACAGCTGTTTGTGGCACTTGTATTTATAAAGCATATCAAAGCAAACTGGGCAAGGCAGAGGTCGAAAGAAATAGATTCAAGAACAAAACCTGTTGTCCTTCAGGCAGTGAAGGTCAGGGCACGTAATGGAGTAGTCACACTAACCCTCCTAAGGGAGATGCATTTGACACACCACATTTTGATGCTATTTTCTGGTGTGTCATGGAGTCGTACAAAGCAGTGAGCATAGGTAGGAGGCTGCCTTTTGCCTAGCTTTCAAAAGGAAGATAAAGAGATAATCACAAAGATGATTATATTTTACATGCAGTGTCCTTCTGATTAATACTGGACTATACACAAACAGCAAGAGCTCAAACAGCTGAGCAAGTCCAGGATCCAGGAGTCCCCTTTGCCCTCACCTCATCAAAACTAATTATATTTAAAAATAATCTTCTGCCCTCATGAGATATCATGTGCTATTGGAAGATAACTAAATATGAAATCTGGAACAGTGCTAATCACAGGAGAGTGACTGTGAAACATTAGAGATCAGCACGTACCAATGGCATCATACGGGTGTACCACGCAAGTAGCATTCCAGTCCTCTCGTTCTGTTTTCTTGCATGAGGATAAAGCAAGAAGGATGAGGCACAAGAGAAACTGCTCTTTAGAAAACAGCTGTTTTGTTTATTTAGAGTCATGGACTTCTGTAGGACAGAAGTCCTTGTAAGTCGTGTCAGCACAATTTTTCTGCACAAGCTTAGGTGAGAACATTCTTATCCTAAAGGCACAGGAGTAGCGTAGCGCCTTGTAGATGAAGTAACATCCCTGGCTGCTGCATCCTTTCTTCTATCAATATCCATGTCTGACATCCACACAGTCATTGACTGCTTTGATCCATCTTCTCTCTGATCACAAATCTTTTCTTAAGCGTTCAACAGAGGGTAAACTACACCAGGCAGCACACTGGTGTCCAGGAGGAGGAAACTGCATCTCAGATTTTGAACATCTTGCCTGTACATGCCCTACCTTCTTACGTTGATTCTCTTCTATTTTCAGGGCCTTCCCTTAATTTGACCAAATGCCTCTGAAATTATGTCCATCCTGTCTTCCTTTCATCTGTACCTTCTTGCACAGGTACAGATTCTCTTGTTCTGCAAAAACCTTTACAAAGTCCAAGCAAAGTAGCTTTAGCACCCTTCATAAGAGCAGGGATTCAAGAATGTGGCACATTTTTTTTTTCTCCGTTTGTTCTTCCCACAATCTTCCATTCTCACCTCCAAGCATTATGACAGTTACGATTCAGTAAAACTCAAATTAAGCTCGTGTTATAGAAAGCTGGGCTGGAGTGTTAGCATATGCTTAAAGTTGAGTGTAGGTATGAGTGTCTGAATGAATAGTCATGACTTAGACTCAATGCTCAGAAATTGGCAGTAATCAGAAATGGATGCCGAGGAATCAGGGGCTTATGGAACCTCTGAGATGGGGCTCATATTACATGTCAGCAGTTGTCTGTAGCTTGTGTCAAAAGTGACTCCCTTCCTGGATTAGATACCAAAGCCAGTGCACAGAATATGATCACAGCAATACTTTGTTCACAGTAATTACTACAACACTTTAAAAAAAATTACCAAAAGTATCTTACCTTTACATTAAAAAAAAATACTGTAATGATAAATTTCATAGATTAAAAAAAATACTATTATAAAATTGTAACTGTGCTCTAAACCTTGACCTGGAGTCTTAGACTTTATTTTTTAATTTTCTCAAGTCTAGGTTGTATTTTTCAGTTCATGAAAAAAACGAGATGTGAAAAATGGCATTTTTAGCCAGTAATTCATACATTTGGATTTCTGGGTTTAGGTTTTGGAAAAAATGCACCTAGTTGTTTTCTTATTACAATACTGATGGTTTTGTTCACCAGTCCGTGTTTTTCTTGGAGTATGGTAATGTGGAATGTTTTAAATTAGGGGGTTTACTTTTTACTATCCAGTGTCTACTAAATAAGTCCATCATCTAATTCTAAAATTGTGAAGCAGCAAACATACACTTGTAGCCAGCAATACATATATTTTTACTCCAGAGAAATGCTCTTCTATTCTAAATTTACTGCAGAAAGTTTCAGAGACAAAAGAAAGGCTCTTTGCCAAACCTAGCTTTGCTTCTTTATAATAATACTTCAGGTCTCTTTAAATATCCTAACTAAATATTGTAAACGGCTGCAAAGTTTCCATCAAGGCTATAATCAATAATAAGAACTGCTAAGCTTCAGCTGACATAACAGCAGAATCTTTTGCCTACAATTGTTTCAAATGAAACTATGGAACACCTGAAGGCATTAGATAGGATGCAAATATTAATCAAAGTCATATTTGTTACCCTACTTACATACTGTTTTTGAAATACGAGCCATGTATTATATTAAAAAGATAGAGGATGTATCCCCTGCTACTGCAACCCACTGCACATTTTGCCACCCACCACAACAGTCACTGTTGTCTGTTGAATATACACGCTGTTTGGAATATGTACTGATAGGTCCATTAACAGTTCTGAGAGACCCTCAAGGGGTTTAGATTTGGGGGTTGGTTTGAGTGAGAAATTTATATCTGGAATTATAATCTAGCTAGAAGGTTACCCATACAATTCCTTCCCTTAAAGTCAGAACAGTTGCCATGTGATTGAGGCACTGGGTTGGGTTCAGTTCCTTGGTCTGATGCACAATCTGTTGAGAGATTTATAGTCTTAAAATTTGGGCCAGAAACACAGTGTTTCATTATACCCTTTTGTGTTATTCTCTGCTTATTTTAGTGTAGTTGAGCAGGAACTGTCTCTTACTGTATGTGCAAACAGTGTACAAAATTATGGACTCTCGGTTGGAGCTCCAGGTACCACTGCAAATGTTATTAGCCATTCCTAATACTCGCTTCAGAATGAAACTTCCCGCCCCTCGGTCTACTGGGTTTTTTTCCCCAGCAGTTCTGAGGTCCCTAGCTTGAGGTTATCTTTCCAGAAAGGGAAAAAAGGAATTTTAAAGTTTCAGTGTCTATCTCCTTAGGCAAGACATTTTGCATAAAGTAAGAAATCGATTCTGCCTAATGCAGACTGAAATAGCACAGTAAAATGCTTCCTAGATTGTCTTTCCAAACACCACTGAGCTTGCCACTCCCTGTCTGAAAAAAAATACCAAACAGTCCAGTACTTGGAATTACAATGGACATCTCAGAACCACAAACTAGGATCACTTTCAGTTTGATTTGAGTGCTCTTTGATTGACACTGCTAGTGGTTTAGAAGAGGATTTGCTAAGTAAGAACCAGAATTGTATCATTTTAGAAACAGTTCATTTGGAGAACCCTGCCCCAAGCTTATGTGATAGTTGTGAAGGTACGTACATTTTCCTCTGCATTTCATAAACCACTAATCTAAGAGGACCCTAATTTAATGAAGAAAAAGGAAATTGCTCCCCATCCAGCTTTTTAGAATACTGAAATGAGTATTGTCTTGGAGACCACAGACTTGCACATTGCAGACTGCACTGAAGAAATATTCAAGCTGTCCCTTCCGTCTCATCCCTTCCCCAGGCTGAGGTTTCTTACAGGTTACTTGAAAGGCTCAAATAATTACCTATCTGTAGTGTGGGTGTTGAGCATGTGAAGAACAGATAGTTCCCACCCAGGTGGCATGGCTTGATTAGCTTCCGAATTGGTGCTGACGCACTATTAGGGCCATAAGAAAAAATAAAGCCATTTTATGAGTTAACAATTACTCGTATTTTTGTTTTCATCTAATATGGATCAACACTTGTACAGTCCAGCTGACAGGGTTGTGGACAAAACACTTAATTCCCATCTAGAGCATGTTTTATGGTACAAGATAAGATTGGTGGGAAGTTCTGCCCTTTGAAATCCCATGCAAAAACCTTCACAACGAGAGACGTTGGCATGTAGTAATTTCTCATTAGAAATTTTTATTGTCCAAGCGCCTCTGTGCCAAATCAGTCCCCTCTCCCCACCTCCCCCCTCCATTTCCAGCAATATTGTATTCGTAGATTTGGGAACAATCAGATTTAAGGTTTTGGCTTTGTTTTAATGTACAGTAAGACCAGTCAGAAATAACGGGAGCCTAACGGTTTATGACTTCTGTGACTAACATCAGCCTGCTGGGTCAATTAACAGGACTAGTGTTACTGCTCTTGGATTGGATTTGTACTAGAAAGATCTATACTCACTGCAAGGGCTGATACATGGAACCTGGAAAAAACTGAACGAACAGGTTAAGATAGTACTACTTACTCTGTTCTTCCTAGTGTTTATACTTCAGCTTCTAGTCAGCTTATATAATAAGGAACAGCTGCAGAACAGGCAGGATCTATAAATAAAAACAGAAACAACAAAATGTCACATTTTGATAGTATTAACTAGTATTTTCGTGTGTATTCATGCTGGAGATTGTGCCAAACTATTCAGTTGTATGAGCATTCAGACTTCCAAAAACCTTGACAAAAAAAAAAAAGCTTCAGTTACTATTCACCATGTGCTGTTTTAGGAGGCAAGATTTTCATCACGCTCACTAGAATGCCACTAACTGAAGAAAATGCAATAAACTGAAATAAACCCCAAAATTCAAGTTTTATTCTTAATAACACTGGTAGTAGGTTTTTCCTTCCACGAAATGAGATTCTTTAATCAGCTTGATCCCAGAATGGCAGTGGAACAGGTACTTGCATTCACTACAGTGTTTCCCTCGACCACTTCTCAGACATCTCCATTTCTGTCAGAAGTGCCTGGGATACCATTTGCAAATATGATGGGAAGAATTTTTAAAGAACAATGTGAAACTAACACATGCATTCAGACTCACAGCTCCCCTTCATATAATTTATCGTTATATCAAAAAATGTGTCTCTCACGAAGATACTGCTATGTATTTACAGAGCTGTGATACATGAGAATTTCTTTTGAACCAAGCACTTCTTTGCGTTCACTTCTATGACAGGAGTAGAACAATGCTGAATAGTATCCCCCTGGCTAACTCAGTCCTGACATTAGTTGCTTGGCATCATCAGATTGCGTAAAAGGCAGATTTTGATCACTGGAAACAGACTTTAAGGTGAGAGTTTCTCTCAGTACACAACAGTCAAAGGTGTTTCGATTCTGTATGGAGAACCACACAGGTGGGCTTCTGCACCTTAGCTGTGAAGTACTGCTCAATAAATGTTTCTGGTTCCAGACAAGGATTAGATTTCAATACCAGTATTTTTTGTTAATATGAATAGCTACATTCAGTGTCAATCAATCAAAAAGCAACTAGATAGTTACAGTGGAGGAATCTGTGATAATACTGTGGACAGAGGAAAGTATGGTAGAGACCTTTTCCTCAACAAATACGGTCTCAGCAATCCAAAATGGCCCTCAGGTGTGCTTGGTTTTCCCAGCTGCAGTGTAGTAGCATAAGCATTGCAGCATAGTAGCAGCTGAAATGTGTTGTATCATCAACCTACTCACTGTAGGTGAGATTCCAAATTTTGCCATCCGAGCTTTGATCTGAGTACAAGGCAGCTAGAGCTCACAGAAGATGTGGTTTTTACTACACACTATGCAACAAATGAGTCAAAATACGAAATTCTACTCATTTGTTGTCAAAATATGAATGTTACTCATTGTTTCAGGGTATTTAGTCAGAAATGCAGAAAAACACAACCAAGCTCCAGTTCTTCACTTCTTTCATAATTCTGCAAAATTGAATAGACATTTTCTCAGCAGCTGAGCAAACAGGGTTCCCTCATTGCCTTTCTGAGAAACCCACAGTCCAGTCAAAGTACCTGATTGCAGCTGAAAGGCATCAGCTAGGAACTACTGGCCAAGGGGCAGGACTAACGGCATGATCCTTCCTTGTTATTCTGCATTAACTGGTCGGGCCAGTTTTGCCCACCACCCTCCCCCTAAGTGAGTGTCATTCTTTATGAATTTTACTCTTTGGTACTTAACTCAGTCCTTGCGGTGCATGGAGAGCTTCAATCCTAAATGTGATACAAATTTTTGAAGCTGTCAAGAAAAGAACTGTGTTACAATGCAAAGAAAAGTTACAATCCTAAGTTAAATATGTGATTCTCTCTTTGATTACTTTATTAAATCTTGTTTTAGGTGTATGAACTACTCTTTACAATTGTGCATGTCTTAAAGTAGAGCACAGATGCCCCAAATACTTATCTGTGATTTTTGGGCTAAATGCTGCACAAGCACACAATGAAATAGTTCTCACTTCAACAAATCACGTATGCAAGCAAGGAAAACAATGAAAAGAAGCTTGCACTGCATACTTCATGGTTAAAAAAAAATCCACACAGTTCCTTTTTTGACAGAGTCATAATGCTAAGACGTATCAGCACAGTAATTGTAAAAATTATTTTGTAAGTAAGAGTGCAGCTGATATTTCACTGGCGCCTTTTACAGATTTCAGTGGCAACCATTCACACACATTATACATGTACTTAATTTTTTATACTGTGATTTCAAGATGATGTTCGAGCCCCAAGGTCTCTTCATTAATTAAATGTATCAGTTTAATGTGCGTGCGCACACACACACACACAGAGAAAACCTTACTGGCAACATTGTCTCCATGTGTGTTACTCCAGACTTTAAAAAGGGGAAGGGCAGGTGGGAGAGGGAAGTTAGGTTTCATTTTTAAATAAAAATAATTTTATTTTTAAAACATAAGTGAAGAAAGCAAAAGGAGGTTGTGTCAAAACATACTCACCAGTTCTATTGAGGTATAAGGAACTTTCAGATTTCAAAGGCTGTCTTGGGCTGTGGTTTGGGCTTATTCCTACAAGAACTGGGGTCTGACTTTCAAAGGTCTGTGTTTTTGCACTAAAGACAGGCACGGAGGGGAAGCAAAACAGGGTCTCAGACACCATAATGCTATCTGTCTTTGGGGATTCAGCCAACTCTCAATGCCCTGAGTGTGTTCTGACAGGAGCCTTACCTCCCAGGAGCTTTATGAGCTCCTGATACATAAAATTGCTGAAAAACTGTTGAGTCCTACTAGCTGGCTGCAGGAGATTCTGAACACGTACAGCTAGGCAAGGGAGGGAGGCCCCACGACAAAGGATTGCTCAGGGACTGCTTCCGTCCACTCTTCTCTGTCAGTAAATACTGTTACAGAGGTGGGATTTTTTGTTAGCCTCAGCTATCTCCTTCACTTATTGCAATGACACCATGGTTCACCCCCCTCCCTTAATTTGCTGAGATGGTAAAAATGTCTCAAGCCTTTGAATGCAGGCTGGTCTCCTTCACACGGGCTCTCTGCTTCACACTCACCCCCAAGGAGTATGCTGTTAAAGAATAAACCAGTATGAGGTGATTAATTTATCACTACACATTTTCTTTGCTGATACCCTAAGCAAAAAGTTTAGTTTCTTAAATTTCTCTAGCTTAGTAGTATTTCTTGCAGGACTTGTGTCAGATTGAGTTCTCCATGAGGTTTCTGTGCTAGGCTTCTGTCAAGATCAAGATATTTGTAAAGTTACTGGCTCAGAATATCAAGCTGCTGGTCAGATGTGAAGATATGAGCCTCTCTAACGGGCCTTGTTGAGTTGTTTAATATTAGGGGATGAAAATACTCTTGAGCAAGCTGCTATCGTGTTGAATGGTGATGCTCCTTGGTACCTGGAATGACAGGTATTTCTGCAGTTTCTGGTATGAAGAGCACTACTTGAGTAAAGACTACATGAAAGCACAACCCTCTGGAATATTACTCGGCTCATAGCTAGTCTCTGTTCTCAGGGTTATTTCTGCATTTTAGCCACTGACAATGTTCAATGTATGAACAATTCCAGCAGTAGGACTCAAAACTGAGCTCAGTCCTCTGCCACTTGCTTGTTACACCTCTGATACTCTGCATCCCTTTGCAATTTGTTACAGGAAGAAAGGTGCAGAAAGTCTACAAACTGCCTTGCTTACACCTCTGTGAAATGCCTGCCTCCTCTTCCTCTTCTCACTTCAAGGACAGATTCCACTAGGAATTACTGTGAATAAAAAACAGAAAGCAGCAAGGTTAAGGACAGTTTAAAAAAAAGTGTAAGTCTTCTCCAGCTTTTCACAGATGGCCTGACGTACAAAACTGAAAAGTCACTCTGTCTTACTTGCATAGTTAACACAGTTAAGAGGAGGGTTGTCTTCACAACCAGATTTACAGGCATAACCTGCCAGTGAGATACACACACTTACACCCTCACTGAGGCTATTCTACCAGGCAGAAAGTAGAGTTAAGAAGGAAAGTACTAAAGTCTTAATGTTGTTCCAGATGCATTTACTAGTATTGTGGTAATTCATAGCAGCATAGAACAGTGAGGTTGAAAGGCATCTCTGCAGATTGTTTAGTCCAATTCCCTTGCTCAAAGCAGGGTCAGCTACAACAGGTTGCCCAGGACCACATCCAGTTGGGCTTTGAATATCTCCAAGGATAGAGACTCCATAACCACCCTAGGCAACCTGTGCCAGCATCTGACCACCCTCACAGAGTTATTTTTCTTACATTTAATTAGAATTTATTGTGTTTCAGTTTGTTCTCACTGCCTCTTATCCCCTCCTTGGATACCACTTTCTTTAGTGATGGACCATGTTTTGCCACTACAGCAGTAAGAATGCTTGCTTTCTTTCGCCCAGATTTTTTTTCTTTCTCATACATCCTACCTCAATTTAAATTCAGCTCTAGTCCCCGTATCAGTAGCCATAAAGAACTATACCAAGAATCGCTTTATTCTGATTTTGAACCAGATATTCATTAAGGTTACGAAGCTTCTTCTTTATCAGGTTTCTTACTGCAACTTCCTCTGCTTATCTTCTAGCAGCATTCCTGTGACGGGAAATAAACAGCATAAAGCATAGCATTCTGTGAGAAGGCCGTGCTCTGATCACTAGCACTCTCTCCAAGAAGAGTTATCCCAGGCTTCCATTCCCCCCGCTAATCATCAAATAGCTCAGCTAGTTAAAAAGTAAATTTTTTTTTTTAAGTCTCTGCTAAGCTGAGATCTTTTCCTGGCAAGTTCATGGCTGGAATCAATTTTTATAGCCACGTTACCAAACAAACTGAAAATACAGGGCTTAATAATGGAAAACCTGACACAACCTAAAGTATAATGGAGCAGGCGTGCTGCTGTAATAATTCTTTTAAGCCTACAGAAACTAAGCAATGTTAATTATTAATCAAAAGCAAAGCACCCATTTTAAACATTTTTCAAGGAGATGTGCTCATTTAATTTTTTGCTACTAAATATTATTTTATATCAGTAACTGCCATTCAAAGCCAGCAACACTTACATAACTGCAGGGACACCAACCAGAAATAATATCCACAACACACATGACACACAGCCTAACAAAACCACTGAAGTAATCAGCTGTGCAATCTTCTTGTCTTCCTGTGTGTCGCTTCCTCCTCAAGGCTTTGCCCACCCAAGCACTCCGTATGTACATGAGCTGCTGTCTTTTATTTTGTACTGTGAATAGGTCAGAAAACGAGCACCCCTATCAGTACTGCGTGGTTTAATCATGGCAGCAAATACCCAGAGAAATAGATACTGGGCCCAAAGCAGATTGTTTGTTTGAAACCCACAGATAACAAGGAAAGGTCTCTAAAGGTCATTTTGCTCCTTAATGTTTTTATTTCTTAGTCTTCATTGTGGAATACAAAAAGTGGTTTCATCTTGTTTTCTTTCTTGCTAACCACTCACCTGGGAGAGGTGGACAAAATCGGTTTGATAGGTGATTGTTTAGTTCAAAAGAAACATCCAGGAAGGAGAAGTGAAACAAAGACCGCTAATGGAATGAAAACTGTAGTCAGTAAGAACTAATGTGGATTTTAAAATTACACAGTCAAACAAAGGCAGACATAACATTTTCTGTCTTCAGTCTTCTCGTATTCACTCTTTTTCTTAAGGCTGCTCTTGGTCATCAGTCTGGAATGATGTACTACTTCTCACTACAACCTTAAGGTTGCTGTGAATTAATTGTGTGCTTCTTTCAGTCCTCATTACAGTCTTTGACACAGGAATGAGTTTTCACAGAAGTGAATGCCAGGATGTTCTGATTCTCATTGAATATTCACATTAATCCATTCTTAGGACAAAGACTAATGATAAAGAGTAAGACAGATATTAATTATTTTATTTCTCATGGCAATTTTGGGGATGTAATGAGAATGGAATGATCACCCCTTTTTGGTTCTTGAAGTAAGCGGGTTAAGGATAGAAAAATATTCAAAATTAATTTATTCTTGTAATTAAACTGCAATAAGACCAGAAGCTTAAAACACATCACATTAATTCATTCTTGTGCCAGTTTTAAGGGCCCAAACCTGTAAGTGCCAATTAGAGTGAGCAGAAGCAGAGGACACAGGTCAGTGGAGAGCAAAGCATCTTTTTTTTTTTTTTTTTTTTTTTTTTTTTTTTTTTTTTTTTTTTTTTTTAACTTATATGCTGAAAATAGCAACAGTATAGTCCTAATATGGTGACAAGATGTAATAACATTATACATTGCCTCTGTTTGCACTTCTGTTAATTCCCATAGGTTTTCTGTATTGGCAGTTGTGCATTAGCACAGTTCTTTAGTTACCATGTCTTTCACCTCACTATGGGTGGCATATTAACTTACGCTATAGTTTAGCAAAAGTCAGTGAATAGTTAAACTTTACCTCATCAGATACATATACTGGTTTCTAAAGACAGCTAAAGTTATCATCATTTTTGAGCCACTTATTACACAGTAAAATCCATAGAGCTTTCATGATAGATGTTCTCTCATCCTTGAGAGAACAAATACTGGGAGAGGGCAAATATTACCACACATGGGAAAGCATTAAGGAAACCTAGGCTGCTCAAATTGTTCAGAAGAGCCTAAGGTCCTGAACTCTAAACAGTTTCCTTTACTGGCCCTTTCTTCTAGGAAGTTCTTCTAAGAAAGGAGAAGGTAGGAGCACAAATTATGACTTTCTCTTGTATTCCATTTAAACCCTAAGTTCCACACTCCTGTTTCAGC
>NW_010416776.1:22274-26415 GCF_000710305.1 Buceros rhinoceros silvestris | reverse complement strand
AGCAGGAGACAGATGAGATTCTATCACTGAAGTCATTAGCAAATTACTGACAATGTTGTCATTGGGCGGGGAGGCACAGGGGTAGGAATGTGAAGAATCCTAGCAAGCTACATCATTTACTTCCAAACCTTCTTTTAAATGAAGTTTTGCATCTGTCCCTTTTTAAGAGCATCTTCAGTCTTTTTAGCAGCTTTCCTGGTTTTGGTATTATACCAGAAGCAGATTTTGATTTAGAGAAGAAAGATTACATAGCTAATTTCAAAATAACTCCATTAATTTGGAAGTATTCCGTTACAGATAAGAAGCAATGAAATACTACAAAGTGATAGATACCCAATGTCATAATGTGGCAATACTCAGGATGAAAGCGATATGTCGCCCATGTGCTCATCCATTCCCAGCCAATCCCAGCTCAGTCTTTCACCGATCCTACTCACCTTCCACATCGAAAACTCAAGGACATGCCTGCAGTTGGCCCACTCAGGGATCCTTATACAAATGCAAGGAGTTATTTCCCTGCAGTTACAAGTGCTAAGTATTCATTGAGAGTTGTGTGGTTGTGCTGAGCCATCCAACAGTTAGACCTAAAACCAAAAAAAAGCAGAAATTAGACAGGTTTCTCTGAGAATCTGTATTAAGTTGACTATAGCATTCCTTACAGCCCCCCTTCTGAATAACAAAATGCCAGTGAAAAGTAGTCTAGTTTCTAAGAATTAGACAATCAGGTGTTTCTGATGAGAACACACAAGAAGGTACTCCACAGACTCCACTGAAGTTGAAGAGCAGTACTAATGCACTAAAAATTCCTACCCTATCTGTACTCAGCAAATTCACATCACAGAAGAACAGACATGCAGGAAAGCCATCTACAGACTTCAAACCTATCCTGACCTCTCTAACCCAGGCACCCTTTTTGTGTTTTATTTTTATTAAAAAAAAAAGTGTCATCCAGAAGTGTATCTACGTACAGAAGTGTATCTACGTACAGAAATGTATCTATGTACTTACTGCAGGTTCTCTGAAGACTGCCTGCAAGAAGGGAAAATCATTTAAATACATCAAAGCTCTGGAGGCCATTGAAGCAACAAAAGGAATTAGCAAAACCTTGCAAAGAACTTACAGTATTTGTTTCTTAAGTAATGTTATAATCTCTAAACCTAGAGAATATCCTATGCAAGAACAGAGGGAAATAATGCACATTCATGTTTCATTTGAAATATTTTAAAACTATTATTTATTTTTCTCAGTCACAGCACCCCAGTGGGCACTAGGAAGAAGCAAGAGGTGAGCAATGAGAGAGCACTGGAAATGTCTGTAGTCCATCTGCTTACAGTGTTTCTATTGCAAAATGAGAGATAGGCCAGTAACCAGGAGATGGTGAAATCGAGCACAGCATCCTCTGGACAGTGCTGTCTGTGTAATGCAGCTCTCCACACGACTACAAGGAGCAGCCATAGCTGCCCTGGTGGCTTGAGATCTGTAGATGAAGAGTGCTAGAAATCAGAGCTAGGTTTTATTAAGGTACCTGAATAGTCATCAAGAGAGATGCATCCAGTTCTTTGGTAGGTCGTATAGGCTCTCATCTCATTCAGCTAAACTCATCTTGAGCAATCAATTAAATACATTTGTGTTTGAATGTTGATTTGTGGAGTGTAAAGCTAACTCTGATTTCAAGGAGCTTTGCACAACAAAAGTGAGGATAATAAACAGATTTTTTTTTTGGCCTTGCCATTTAGGTTATAAATTTGAAAAGGAGATTTTTTTTTATTACCAGTTACACACTGTATCTAATTTTATTTTGGCTTTATTCATGTTTTTTTGGTGGAATTTTTCATTAATACTCCAGCAAGCTAGTCACAGTACAGGAATGTTCACCTACTCATTGAATTTGGATCCAACTAACAATAGAAGTAAGGGAAGCACCCTTATGCTTTTATACATTTAATTTTAGCTTTTATATATATTCATAGGACTTCAAATTTACCAGCAGTTTATCCACATTAAAAACTTAAATACGAAATTTTTTACATCCAGTCAGGAAACAGAATTGTAATGTCTGACCCATTTCTTTACTCAAACCAGCTTAAATACCAATTTATACAGGATAGATACTTGCCATGAATCAATCACAAACCCCAAAATTACTTTCCAAATAATTCTTAATAATTAAGTCATACTTTGCAGTCAGAAAAGAGGTGGAGACTCACAGAATAACATTATAGTCCCTTCTCCCAACTTTACATCCATGTCAGAAATTCCCCAAAACAGTGTATTGCGTAAAACTTATTTATCTGTAATGTTACCTCAACTGACTGCCATTTCAATTGCCTTCCATGACATCACACCAAAGGTGAAGGCAGTCTTACGTCTTTTTCATACATTCTATTCCTAGTCAAAATATCATGGGAAAGCATTAAGTAGAGTGCTTTCCCACAGCACTGCGGCACTGACTAGGGGAGGCCAGAAGAAGGGAAAACTTGCCTTTGGGAGTTAGCAGAGAATTCACTGGGACAGGTAAAAGCTTAGAAGATTTTGCAAGAGTAGCAGCCAAAGACTATAAGAATTTTTTTTTGTTGTTTATAAGTACTGTTTTAAATAAAAATTTCAGACTAGAAATTAAAATTTAAACAATGTAAGTGCCTCGGAGAACGAGGCTCTAAAGCAGTCCCTTAATGGGACTCCAGCATAGCCTTTATTTTTTAATGTGAAGAAGGGAAAGGGTTTGTCATTAAACTTTAAAAATAATCAAAATAAAAGTCCTTTTTGTTTTTGTGGGCTGACAGGGTTAGAAAGAACGATTGTATTCATTTAATGGGTGTCCACTGGTAAGGATGACTTCCTTCTGTGTAAGAGGGGTTAGCTGCAAATTTCAGATTGTTTGGCTATCCTGTAGTCTTTATTTTTTCAATCAGTTATGTGAAATGTCACGTCTGATGTATCTGCTCTTTAACAGTTACACCTCAGCCATTAGTATGTGTGTAAGCTCTTAAGGACTCACTGCTCTTAGAATGTGAAATAAGAAATGGCGTGAGAGAGCTGTATTAAATGGTTGTTATTTGGAAGACCAGTGCTTACTGTCTTTCCTATTACTTGCTGAAGTAATGAAATACATCAAATACACTTTTGTGCTAGACAGTTGCCCAATTCAGCAAAAACCCTGAGAATACATAAAATTACCGTCTTTCTATTCTGCTATCCAAACATCAAAATTTTCTATACTGCTGAAGGCTGTGCAAATTTCTTTGACATTACCCATTCTTCAGTCTCCTTCTTTCAGTCTCCCTTAAACAGCTGGTCATTGTAATAAGTAGAAACACAGAATATAAACAGGAGATGCTGCAGTTGAGGAAACAACTACCTTCATAAAGGACAAAGCACAACCAGCCTGTAGGAGGAGACCTTGGCATTGGAGGCCCTAAACTTCAAAACACAAAGTCTGTTAATACAGTAGGGTTTTAGGCCATTAATATCTCTGTATCAGAAGTGAAAAGTAAATGAAAAGAAATACTTGAGCAATGCTGCTTGATCCACACAAGGTTTAATATATGCTGCTGAGCATCAGTATTTCCAACAACAAAATTATGCCTTTCTACTCATCACTGGTGGACCTTGTTCTCACAGTATTGCTACTTGCTTTGGTAATGAAAGTCATTTGAAAGTTGAATCTGCAACTGAATGTACTGTGGTGTACACAGTACATAGTTCCCATAAATTCAGCACACAGGAATTTATTTCAGCAGCTACAGCTTTCAGTAGTTCATCAGTTTTGTTTTGCATGAATGTAATTTACCTTTCAGCCACCAAAGGCTTACAGTACAGGTCTTGTATTGAAACAAAACTAGTACTGTAACAGCACTCACATCATGCTCCTGAAGGGGGAAAAAACCTTCATATTTATTCCAAGGTTTTCCAAGCAGTTAAGCTGAAATGCAGATGTATAAGTCTGTACATTTTTAGAGAGTGTTAACATTCTGGTTGCACAAGCCTCGTAAAATTACAGTTTCAATAATGCAGCTGTAATTATTTCTATAATACAAGGATGCATAGTCTCTTCCTTTTTTTCCTCTTAAAAAAAAAACATGGGAAGAGGAAAGGTTGTTGAAATGGTATCATATGGCATAGTCACAGGTCTAAGGGAAAG
>NW_010416776.1:0-22188 GCF_000710305.1 Buceros rhinoceros silvestris | reverse complement strand
AAGAGAAATGCTGCCGTCTAAAACTAAATAAATCACTGAGTTTCAGAGACAGTCTAATCCATTGCAAGTAGCCACAAATGAAGAGGAAGACAAAAAGGCATTTCAGACCTTCAAAGTGCAGAGATTTTGCAAGGATGTTTGGATTTACTGACTTTCAGGAAGAAGGACCCGTTTTCATGAGTGGAAAGTTAACCTTACTAAAGCACAGAGCATTTGGCCAGGTTTCTGCTATGCATGTTAGCTTTTATAAAATATGGGCTAGCCTGGTCTTTGTTGAAGTCATTGGGATTTCTGGCACTGATTTCAAGGTGAATAGCCAGTGGGTCCTGAGCAGAGAAGATAAGGGAAAAGACATACTCCCCCTTTCCCAAAGTACAGTTGAGATCAAATGTTGTGAGCTTTAGGGGTATATTTCCTGATACTCTCTTAATGCCTTAAACATTTCTGTTCACAATAACCTAACTTCTTCTGTAGTGAATTTTACAACTACATTTGTGTTTTAGAGAGGAAATCTAATACTAACCATGGAATACTGTCAAGAATTCAGTAAATCAGTGGACTTTTAATGGCATTTTACAAGAAAGAAAACTATTCAGGTAAACTGACAAGTCTAAATAGGAATAGAAGACTCTAACTAAGGCGTATGTTATGAATCATAGCCTACTACTCCTGCTGGGACTGAGAGAGAGATCTCCAACCCAAAATGAATTCAAACCAGTTCACAGGGATTCTTAAAGCTTTGCTAGAAAGGGAAGCCAAAATGCTGACAGCTTTATTAGAACATATAACTCAAAATAAGAACCAATGCATTTCAAGAGTACCTTTCAATATGAATCTAATTCCCTTTAAGACACTGTCGGACTTCCTAAATAGTATTACATCTTGCTAAAATGTCATAGAAGTTTGTATTTTCATCAGAAGTATTTTGCCAGTTGGGGTAGAAGTTGCTTCTTCAGTTAAGTATTCCAGCAATACATGCTGTGTTTCAGCAGCTTTTTGTCCATGCAGGACTGCTATCAGCCTTGATGCTACAGTATTCAGGAACATCTAAGAACCAGCAGAGTTATGGTAACTTTGTGTTGTGAAAACTTTATATTAAAAAATATAGCTAAAATGTTACACTTCTCTGCTTCTCTTTATATATCAGGTTCTTTCTATGAACACTGTGGAACTTTAAGCAATATTCTGCAGCTGTAAAGAATGCATACACCAGAGACATTTACAGAGAGATTTACGGTCTACTTTCTCTTCATGGTGCATGTGCACATACATATATGTATTAAAAATCTTTTGATCTTTCACTGCAAGTCTCAAATATTTGATAGTGCACTAAGAAGTGTTTTTTGGGACCACACAAGGAATGCAAAGTCAATGTTGTCTGGACCCTTCTGGACTACATGCTTACTGCACATCCATATGCAGCTGAGGGTTAGAGGAGAGGCACTTGAGCTTAACGTTCTACATAACCTCACTTAGGTCTGTATTCCTTTGGTGTTTACTTGCAGAAAACCCCAAACTTTGAAATGGGCTTCAAGCACCATTCATGTCTCGTCTATCAAGTAAATGTCACGATAGGCTCACGTAACAGATTAATTTGTTTAAATGAACAGGATAAACATTTTAAAGTATATAATATGAAAGATGCTTTACTGTTAGAACTGATAACACCACAGAAAGAAAAGATTATCTGCTGTCCCAAATACACAGAATACATCTGGATATACTACCACCTTTAGTGTCTTAGGAAGGAAGGATTTTTCCTTCGAGTTTGTTTCTTTTAGATTGTTCTAATGTAGAATCTTCAGAATATTACTGGAGTGAAAAGAAAGTTGTCATCTCTCATTAACCATGAAAGATCAAGTATCATAACTAAGTTATTCTAGTAAACATCCCCACAGATACAGTGGATTATTTTAAGGCCACCAACAGGCAAAATCTGTACTCGATACGAAGCAAAACAGAGGTCCAGACTAAATCAGTGTGGGTTCATTGGGGTAGGAGACATTCTTCACTACACCCAGTCACACAAGTTTTTTTGATACTTGAGATGTTTCTTTTTCCCTCTCCTATATCACTCCTTTTGTATCCCCATCTGTCTCCTGCTTCACCAATTGCTTCATTCGTATTTTATTTTCCAGAAATTTGAAGTGTACTGCAAATAACAGTCAAGCCTGACCTAGTATTATCTCTGTCAAGAAAACATCTTAATAGGGATACATGACAGTTTAATTGATTTAAAAAACTAGGAAAATAGGAGTAACATTGTAACGTTATGTACCATACTGGAAAGTAGTTGCAGGATTTCGTCTTTGATTTTTTTTTCTAAGCGGAAGTGGCAGGAACAGCAGCAGACAGAGGTGTATAGTTGAATTTGCTCCGCATATCCTCCAAGCCCTCCCTGTCTTGTCCTTGTTATAACTACAACCACGTTACCCTCCTACCTAGCTTTATAACCAGTGCTTTTCCTTAACTCATACTGGTCAAAGAATTAAGGACAGGCTGGTAGTTGCTGACCTCTTTATTCACATAATACATCCTGATTATTCTAGAGTTACAATTAATTTACGTAACTGGGCATTCACACCTAGCATTATATTTTGCTAACTGTATGAAAATAAAATAAATCATAAGCCTACGTGTTGTGGCACAAAAAAGAAAAAAGAAAAAAGAAAGAAATCAGTATCAGGCAAGCAAGTGAAAAATGGAGATAATAGCTGTAGACCTATCAAAAATATTCACTGTTACACAGTGAAAACAATGAGGTAGAATTATTTTTCCTCAACAGTTTCATGTAACAAGGCACCTGTAACAGATTCTCCGAAACAAATCGAAAAACGTTGTATGAGTGCTTTGCTTTATGTTCAATGAAAATATTCAGTGTAGGTATAAAAACTGTACCTTGCATTAGGAGGAACCACCTAAAAACCCATCAGGTGATGCAAAAAGGAGTAGTCTCTATTCTCAGAAACACAGACTACGGAGAGAACACCATGCCCACCGTCCAGCCAGTTCCCTGTACTATCTCCAGTACTGCTAGAAGATTAGTATTAAAACTGTTTTAGAATATTTTCTTGTCCCTCTTCAGCTGCCATTTAAGTCTCAAAAATTACCATATATCGGAGATACAAGCAAAGAGCTGCTAAGCTTTAAGAGCTTTCTCCTGTAACAGCCCCTTAATCCAGTACAGATGAATTTCTCTGTATGAACTGTTCCGAAGTGGTTCCAGTTTGTGCCACAGACCGAGCTACTGTCAGTAGCCTAGGGGGAAGACAAAAAGACATGCTGTCTTCACATTTTCATTCTTGATAGAATAGAGCTGGGCTTAAAATCAAGCACTCTATGACATCTAATGAGAAGCTTCTGATTAAACAAATATTCTTTTCAAAAATTAACGCCCTTCAATAAAATACCCATCCTATTGAGTACTTTATTAAAAGTACTTTTAAATGAGAAAAACATTTTCATTTGTAAATTTATTTTTTCTCTACAACATTCAGCTCTCAGCAACCTCATTCATCACAGAAAGTCAAGTTATCCGCTTAAGAATGCTGTGAACGTTACTATTTTTTCTTCATTTCCATCAAAATTTTGTATAAGGGTAAAAGCAAGTCTTTCCAACTTAGGCAGAAGCTTTTGTTTTCTTCATAGATACATAGCTAGCTAGCACTTGTTGGCAATTACGATGCAGTTGTATATATCCACAAAGAAACACAAAGATCTCAAAGATCACAGTCAAATCTCCTGGGTTTGTTACAGAGTATCTTCTTGGAAAATGGCTTATCTCTATCTGCATAGCCTTAGATGACCAACGTATCCCCATTTAATTCTAAATCTGTAAACGTAAAATTTTCTTATGTATCGACCTGAGGTCATCTCAGCTCTTTTTCACTGTCAATACAGTCTGAGAACTTAATGTCACCACAGCTTACTTAAGGCCCAAACATAGTACAAGCTAAGAAAGTGCCATGCTCCAAAAAAAACATGTTTCAGGGTGCATTCTGGGAAATCACAGAGAGAAGTAAAATCTAGGCAGTTTCATACACAATGCAAAAATTATGATCTTAACTATGAATTAGCTCACACTAAATTTACAACTGCCACCTAAGGAGGGGGTGGAGGAGAGGCTGCAGGCATCAGAACTAGAGTTCAGAATGAACCTGCTATCAAACAACCTAAAAATATTAACACATTGTTCGGGAATGCCCATGTTCTAAACTCTGGTTGGCAAAAGCCAAGAGGCAGCAATTTTGCCAAAAATGATTCAAAGGAATGCGTGCCACAAGAATAATGCTAGTCAGCAGTGCCAAGGTGCGGGTGGGGGGAAAAGAAAAATCAAAAAATATCCCAACTACACTGGAATAAGCATAAACAGGAATATGATGAGAAAGACATAGACGTTTCACACTTCACTTTGTGATACGGCCACAACTGGAATACAGTGTCTGAGCTGGGACATCACATTTGAATAGAAAGCAGCCTCCATTTATCACACTGGAGAACAAGAATGAGCTGGAAGACACATTCTCTGAAGAAAGAATGAAAGAATTGGGTTGTTTGGTCTAGACAAAGGATGACTGAGGGAAGTACGAAGGCAGTATTCAGAAATCACAAAAGACAACTCCAAACAGAGAGGAATAATTGTTCTCTTTGTCCATTCTGGACAGGTCAAAAATGACAGGCTTCACTTGGAACAAGGGAGATGTAGGTTGGGCGTTAGGGAATACAATCTTCCAGTAGTGATGGTAGGCTAGTACCCGGATAACTAGGAACGCTGTGGAATGCCCAAGCCTGATGGCTTTTAAAGCAACCTTGAGGCTGGACTGGTCATCTAGCCCATAGCAAAGGACTTATTTAAGGTCCCTTCTGATCATACTTTTAATGAGTATTAGTGGCTGCACACACGCACACCATACACGACACAACCCCCACACACCCCCTGATGTTCAAGAGAGTACAATTTCAAATCCACTTGCTGTGGTGTAATTAACAACTGAAAGGAAGGCAGCAGCACGTGAGGCCTGCTACGATAGCCACGACGGCTCCAAGCGAGCAGCACGCTGTGTCAGGCCTGGTATTCACTGCCCCGCAGAGCTCCAGGTACCCAGCTAAACTATTCCAAAAATCCCCAAGGCGTGTATGAAAGACATAAACGCTTCATTGATTCAAACTGCGATTGAGAACAACTTCTGCAGGATTAGGCTCTTATACTGAAACTTTGCTTTATTTTTTTTGCCCAGTGGTAATTTTGGAGGCTTCTTCTCGGCTTGGTTAGTTTTTCAGAGGAATCTATCTGCTCTCTATACACAGGTTTTGTGCCTGTGCATGTGTGTGTGTAAAGAACATAAATTCTCATTCTAATAGCATGCCCGTAATTTGCCTACTCTGTTTTCAGTGAAGCCTCACAGCTTTCTTACAGAACTACAGCTTTACGACTACATGGTTTACTCTTCTTGGATTGAACAAACTTGAAGCTATGCTTCAGATTTCCAAACAGCAAGAGTGAAGAGACTGGATTTTGCTACTTGGAAAACACTTGTAAAACAAACTTCAGGGTTTCTTTCTTTGTCTCTTATGAAATATTTAAGAAAAATCCATGTGCTTTTTTGCCTGAAATTAATTTGAAAAATGTAAGAGTCCGTCCTGCTTATCCACATTTAGCATAAAACCCCCAAGATCAAACAATTGGACTTGCATCTTAAATGCATGTGTTTGCTAAATGAATTTAAAGGTAACCTTGACTGTCTCCTCCTTTATGTTTGGATCCTCACTCTGTGTAAGTCGTGCTTAGATCAGGGCATGAAATGGTGCCAGTTTCATCCTGCCTTTAGTGAAATTATCATGATCCTGCCAATTGAAGAGTAAAATAAGGTGCGTTATTTTCTGTTTCCGTACTTTGTGTTTTAGTCCTTCAGCGTGACACAGCTAACAGAACTGCATGTTACCTCACACAAACCTGCTTCTTAAAGACTAAAGGACTTGTGCACTTACAGTAATTACCTTAAAGGCATTTTTATTTCATGCTTATAAAAATTACCTTGCCTTTGAAAACTTGACGCCACTATACGAGGTTATTTATTTACATTCCTACTTAAAATTAAATTATATTTGTGTATGCAAATGCACTATGGGGGAAGGTTTAAAAAAACTGGGAAATAAATCCTAGTGCACTCAGAGGTGGAAATTATTATCCATTTATCCATAATGATTAACAGTTAAAATGCACTCTCTGCTGTTCCCTGTGTCTCAGGAAGAACAGAAGCTTTTGTTTTCATGAAATAAAAAGCCACAGCTCTTTTTACAGTAAATGCCTTAAAAGGGGGGGCACATCACTCTTATGGTACAAAGCCAGAGAAATTTAAAATACACCCGATCACACACTAAAGAGTAAGTTAAATCCATAAGTCTTGTTTATGAAACATTAGCACAAGGACGGGTTGAAGAAATATGAAATTATACTTTCCTGATATGTATTAACTTGCACAGGTTGTTGCAGAGGGGCTATAGTACATATAAGCTTTACAAAATCTGGTGTTGGAAAAAAGTACATGATAAGCCCTTTCAAGGGTGGGAACAGACCGTAATAAATGGCACGGTATCACCTATTTGAGAAGCAACTTTTTTTTGGTTGGCCAATATGCAAGAATAAACAATTTTGAAAAAAAACCCCACAACTGAAAAAAATGTAACCAGGTTACTTTGGAAGCATTTAACCATCCATAAAAACGCCAAGTAACCCCCGAGTACAAATAAAAATGAACCATTGGACAAAGTTAAGAGCATATCCCCTTGCCCAACTAATATTTTAAGGATCTCTTGGTACTAGCAAGGAAGAGGATGGGTTTGATTTGGTTTTCTTTTTTTACGGAATGATTTTGCCTTTTTTTATTTAGGCTTCACACTTTTCCTGGGGCCTCTGGGCTCCTGTCCAGCCTGAGATACTTCGCAGTTGACTTTGATTTTCTGAGGTAAGTGATCTGTCACTTTCGGAGCAGTTATAGGAGGGGTCAGGAGTGAGGTGGCACGGCATGGCCTCACTCTGGCTCCTGCCTCTCTGACATTGTACAAGTTAATGCAATGTGAAGTAGCACGTCTAAATAGCCTGTCAAACTTTTTTGATGTTAGCAAACTCACAGATGGGATTCATTTCCACACTGTTCAAAAAACGTAAACGATACAAGGACATTAAAGAGCATTAAACTACTTGATGACATTTTGGTCACATTAATGAAAAGTGGCGTTTATAAACTACTACAAAAAAGTGGGGGGTTGGGGGAAGAGAAGGGAAAAAGAGAGGAAGGGAGAAGTGAGGAGGGGAAAAGGAATTAAAATCAATCAAAAAAACCCCCAAAGCATAGGGACTTGGATGGTCTCTGGAAATCATCAAAGAAATTAGGACCTTAAAATTAAATAAAATCCAGAGTGAAATTTGCCCTACACGTGTGCGTGTGTCTGTGCTATTGCCTGGTTGTAAAGGCTGCACCACCCAAAGACCTCCGAGAAGGAAGTGTAAGTCCCTGTCGAGGTCTGCATTTGTATCTGCCCACTCATAGTGGTTAGTAGCTTCCTACTGAAGGCATCCCATCAATGCCAGCGACCAAAGGCTTGCTGAATATAAGAAAGTATATCAAAATCCAGCCTCACCAGCTTAGTCCCACTAAGCTCAAACCTGATTTGGCTTCCAGTGATTTCCATGAAAATATCTTCCATGTCATCCAAGAGCTTAGGTCACACTATAACCAATAAAACCACAAGGGACTCTAGCATGCAGATCCAGAGGGTAAGAGATAATGTCAAAGAACCTTTTGGCTGTAGAAATTGCTGACATCCATTTCTGCCACTTTGACAACCTATTAGGCATGCTCAGATAGGGATTGGGACCCTTCTGGGTAGGAGGGTTAAACAGTTGCTCGTTCATCTGCTAGTACAGCAGAGGCTTTGGAGCTGGCTGCACCACGATGCCAGCCTTGCTGGGAAGAAGGGCAGACAGGAGACATGCTGCGCTGGCTATTCCACTGCACTACCAGCCGCAGCATATTTTTTTCCAGCGGTCGTGGTTACATTAATTGTTAATGACAAAGGCAACCTTCACTCTGTGTGGTTTCCTGCCCATATTTGGATCCTTTACAAGGCCCCCCTTTTTCTTCCTCTCCTCCCCCTCCCATCATCCCTTCTCTTTCTCTGATAGGAAATGCAACCCGAGATGTGCGAAAAAACAGTGCACATATTGTCATTTAATTGGCCCCTTGCTCAGGCGCATCGGGCCTCAGCGCGTGTGCTGTAGGGTGTCTGCTCCACAACAGGAAAGAATAAACCCAGACTCAAATCATAGGAAATTCATCAAATATGCTTCTTAGAGTTCTGTCTTTCAAGGTCTGTTTCCCTGCCATATGATCTCTATAAACCAAATTACTGCTGGCCTGAGTACAAGACTGGAGGCGCCTGGGGCTAACATATAATGAATGCCAAATGCATGTGACAATAGACTGATCATGGAGAAGAATTGAAAAATTTTTAAGTAGTTCTTTTATTTCATTTATAAAAAGCAAACTGACTACACTTAATACATTTAAAAGGAGCCAATCATTTCCCTGCAGTTCAGACCTGCATAACAAGCCTTTTATATCAACCCCATTACACAGCTAGGACACAAGATACAGGAATAAGGCTTAATAAAGTATAGAATAGAAAAATAAATTAAAAATACCTCGTTTTAGTTTGTGAGGAATGTATACATTATTGAATTAGCTCAGTTTTTCCTTTTACAAAGCTTTGTGCATGAAGATTCTGCCCTTCAATTGCAATGGAACAAGAGGGTAAACTACCTCTGCTGGGAATCTATTATCTGAAAACTGCTGGATTCTAAAAAAGTAAGAAAGCTGCTTAAAGGCTAGAGTGATGTAAGATGAGTTATTTTTATTAATTTGTGCAATTAGTAGTCAACCAGAAATTTTTATCCCTGTGTTGCCAATTATCTTAAATAACCTAACAAGTCCAAATGTTGCTATTCCAGGATCACAGGAAATGTGAAATCTCCAGAAGAAAATATATTATACTCTCTACTATAGACAGAGGGTAATTAATATTGCTTTTTAGGTTTTAGAAAATACTGCACTCAGAACTGCAAGTCAACTAACAGACCGTCTATAACCTATAAATGCCTCCATATTCACAGACATCAGCACTCTTAAGACTTACAAAAAAGTAATAATACATACATATTAATAGATCATATTTTGTCCTTTGGGAAGTATATTTTTTAAAAGGGCTAAGGCAGCAATAGTAACACCTCTAAACACTCTAAATGCTATAATTGTTTTATATGAGCTGTTTATACAGTGCTCATATTAATTAATGATTAATGTTTTGTATACGTATTTGATAAATACAAAGAAAAAATAGCTTGTCTTTTAATTTGACATTTTAAAAAAACCCAAACACGTTCCTGTTTGAAGAATTGGAACTGGTTAAATACAAGATTATTTTAACCACATTTCAATGAGGAACATACATGAAATATGGTCCATGAGGTCATGCAATTCAGCAAAACATTTTTTCTCTTTTTTTTTCCTGGTTAAATAGAAACCAAAGCAAAATTGCCAGAATACCTCTTCAGCTGTATTTTAATCAAAGTGCTTAAGAAAACCGCCCATGGCTAATAAAAAGTTGCATCCCCAGGGCACTCTGTCAAAAGAATCCAAAGAGGCATTGACCTACTCTTGAAAGCAGTAGCATGTTGGACATGTGAGGAACACACACGGACACTTAAGTCTCAGTCCTTATTCTGGAGAGCTGCTGCATAGACTGAGGAGGTGAGAGATCCGAAAGAGAAGAGCTTACAGGAACAAGACTATTTTTGAAATCTAGCTCTAAGATCAGTTTATTAAATGGAGCAGGGCAGTGTTCTTTTTCATAGGTATCGGGTGTATCTACATTGCTGCAGAGAGCAGGTTCTGTTCTGTCAGTGTGAGTTGGAAATTTTAAAACAGCTTTGCTTCCTCCTTGCTGAAAGGTCCTTCAGAACTTGTCTAAATGTATTCATAATTAATTTATATCAATTTAATCTTGTACAATATTTTCATATTCATAATCTGATTTACCTTAATATCAGTAAACATCCTGCTTGAACAAATTTAGGACTGGCAAGTCGGCAGAATGGAACTTTTCTCTCCTGGCCACTGCTGGAAGGAATCTAGGACCTCTGTTTGCCCTGGAAATGGAGGACAGACAGAAAGTCCATCACGTCATCTGTAGTGCCACGTGACTGGGACACTAATCCCTACCCAGGCATCTCAGTCAGGCCACTCCTTCAGTACCATTTACTGCCTTTGAGGTACAGGATATGTTTAGCTCTAAGCTCTTCTCACACTCAACATGCTGAGTCTCACAGCAGTGTATGGCACTGTTTCATGAACTTGCAGCCTGAGAGCTATTTAGATCAGGTACTCCCAATATTTTGTCTACATATGTGGCAGATTGGTGCGTCTGAGATACAAGGTTGCCTAAGGCATCACTGAATCCACAGAGATTTGGACAGACATTTCAGATGTATCAACAGCAGTACAGTACAGTTTAAAAAAGCTATCATTACTTGGAATTGCTACTTCAGGTTTTGACATTCCTTTTTACTTCTATATATCCTCCTGCCAATTCGAGTATATACATAGCAACACAAATACCAATCTTTAAAATCAAATAATCTAGATAATTTCAAATATACTTGGTCTCCTTTTTTTCAGGAACACATGTGTTTAACTGCCTTCCCCTTCTGAACATGATAATCAGAAGTAGAGAATTTCATATGGTTTGTGTATTGTATTCTAAGTAACTGTTAGAACTGCTACTAGGGATGAAAATTCAAGACCTCAAAGCTATAAATAATAGAATGAACCTTGCCTGCATAAACTTAATTCAGCCTCCTTACTTAAAGCATCACTTGTCAGTTTTCTACAAGATCCTTCATCAAAGAATACAAAGTATTACCAGGGCAGCAGAATTCTCTTTTCTCTTTATTGTTCACTGTACTGCCTCTGATACATACAGTATTGTCCAAGCTGCATTCTGAAATAAATAGATTCCTCTGTGGACTTCTAGTGATACTTTTCATTACAGTAGTCCAGAATTTCACATTAATACATCTCCATGACTTGAAGGAATATTATCAGCTCTTAGAGATGGGAAAGTATAGCTCAGAGATTAAAGGTATCTACCCTTCTTCAGTTCTAAATATGAAGTTCAACCTACGCGATTTAGACTACTTAGTGCAATGCATGACCCAGTCATTTTCAAATACGCATACTTCAGCAGATGAAAGCACCATGTCTCAAGTTAGACCCCAGAAAAGGAAGACATAATAAATGAGTACTTAAAAGCATAGCTTGATTGAGATTTTATGAAAATGCTATGGTAAAAGACAGCAATCCTATGCCATAACCAAGAACACATCCTTTTTAGCATTGCACTCCTCTACTGAGGCTAGTGAATACCTTGAACAGTGCCAGAAGTGTGGAAGTTAGAGAGTTACAAACATAGGAAAACCCAAAAGAGTCAACAAATATTGTGAGAGTGCCAAAAAATAGCTTAGTTGAACATATGTGCTTCTTGTCAATGCAAGCTTTTCAGAGACTGTTTTTCATCAAAGAGTTGTAGCACTGTTCAATGCACAGTCACTGTGTTTCTAGGGATATGTCTTGGCTGCGCTATGATGAAGAGTTTAGACTGCTACTGAAGCAGGAAACAATTCTCTCCTGAGGCAGCTATGATTTAAATCTTTTATTAGGGTGGAGAAGTTTGGTTTATCCTACTTTATTCCCTCTTTTTTTTTTTTTTTTTTGCTATTATTGGGCGCACGTGGCATCCATCAATTTCTTGTGCACATTTTGAATGCAAATACCAATAGATAGAAGCGTGGTCTTGCAGCTGTGGGACAAGTGCATGAAAACATCAATTCGTAAAGGCCAGATTGCAGCAAAAGTACTAGAAAGAAGCTCTAACAAATCATTAATGCAAAAATCCATAAAATCCATGGTCTTCAGATGAACATTTGATCAGAAATGATAGTCCATACGTGGGCTGAGGAGCAAGAAACAAGTTTTTATTATGTACTACTGAATGCTCATTGAGTTGCAGGTTGCTTTACCCCTGAAGTCATTCCATGTTAGTATAACAAAGTTACAATTTCTCAGGAAGAGGGAATCTCTTGTTAATTTTATCTACTGATTTTTAACACCCACAGGTTCTGGAGTTTTTTTAATGCTTGAACAATTGCCCTTTAAAAGCCTTCAGTATGAACTGATGCTCCTACTCATCATATATTCTTCAAAGCATACACTAAGTACTCCTAGTGAAATCTGGTCACTGGTGAACCCTCTCAATTCCTTGTTGAAGTCAATGGAAGTTTTGTTACTGAAGTCAGTGAAGGTTTTCATTCTTTCTCATTAGAGGTATTCATTCACCACAGGCTTTTGTTTGGCAAGATTTAGATTTCATTTTACGCAAACTATCAGAGTTCAGTGAACAGACAAGGTGAACTCCCTAATGAATTCTGAGACCAATTTGTGTACACCTCTGTCAACTACAGAATCATGCTCACTCAACTCTCAGGTATTCTGTAAAGTATTTCTTATTTAGATTTTAAGTATTAAACTAATACAATGGCACAAATTCTATTTCCAGTGATCTTAAAAATTTAAAGGGCATGTATTTATAAAAATGAAAAATAAAGGGATATGGCTTTATTCCTTTCTTTGTGACAAGGATACTTACACAGCTTGAAAAGCTGCAAAGCTAAATGTACTCAGCTTATCTAATTGATTATCTTCAAATAATGCATACCTAGTACGCAAGTAAAAATGGCTTTTCTGGAAAACACAGTTCAAGTATACTAGTTAGTCATTAAGAAATACACACGTCAACATCTGCATACACAGCCTGTAACCAAGTGCTTCATGAGTGTAGTCCTCCAATACTTAGCTCTGCACATGATGAAAAGTAATTCTGTGATTGTCAAATTTTCCTTGTTTTCTATTTGAGAACCTTAGCCATAAAGATGACTTGTCTTAGCTTGTTAAATCACCAAGACAAACTAGCTGTTTTATACACAGGGTAAATCAGTTAGTGATTTCATAGCCATTTCACTTCCAGGAGTGTCATGTATGTAAGTGGTTGAGGCCACCCACATGGTCCAGTGTTGTGGCCTGGTTGCTCTGTTGGAAAAAGCAGTATAAAGTCAGGATTTTGGCTTCTGCCAACACAGCCAGATGATTTCAATTTGTTCGGATTCCACTAGAGTGGTCAGCATTACTTTGACAAAGCTGTGCCAACAGACAACTCTTTCTGCAGCTTTAAGAATTTCAGTATGCACTGGGACGAGACAGAGGTAGACAGCTACCTGCTTTACAATCCACTACCCATATGGCTTCTTAAATTTGAGTCCATTGGGTAGCTCCCATATATACAAGTGTTTCTTATGTGGCTTATAGACAATAAACACTTTACTGAGCTCAAGTTTCTACTGATGGAGTAAGGAGAGATTATGACAATAGCCGTACCTTAGGGAACCGTATATTTAAGTACAGTTCAGGCTCCTGAAACTTACAATAAGACATTAGATTGAACTAGATCATTAGTAGTCAAATCAGTAAGTGCCAAAAAAAATTGACCCTACCATTTTTATGTTTGGTTCTAAGTAAATTTGGTATGTAGCACAGCAATACCACAGAGGTCATTCTCTTTTTCAACTTATGTTTCACAACCCTACCTGTAAGAATGAAAAGTCCTTTGGATCATATAATTTTATCACAAAAAGTTTAAGCATTCAAAAGGTACTCCTTGAATTTTCTGATGGAGTTTTACTATGCAGTAAGAGAGAGGAAATAGTCTTGGCATTTCTTATGTTCCTGGTGGTTCAGCAAGTTAACCATCAGCATGAGTCCAGCCTCATGTTGGCAAGAGTCTTGTGTTCTCAGAATTTCCATCTACTAGTTACTATTTCATTAGAGAGATGGTGTGTGGAGAATAAATGGGTTCTCTTTCTAGACATTCAGACTGTTGTATAGGTTGTTAAATCATCAAAGGAATCAGGCGTTTTAAAAGTATTTGGGACTAAGACTGCAGTGCATAACATAAAAGAAACATTTCTTAGCTAAATACTGTATGTACTTGGAAAAGCAAGTAACATTGCTGATGCCACTGATTAACTCTTTACATGCCACAACATTTCCAGTTTTAGCACCAGACCCTTTTACTTCCTCACCTTGTCCTTCTGCATTCACCAGACACGTGAAGATGACTTACAGAAAGTGAGATGTTTGAGCACCTGGACAAAGATCATTTCGTGACACTATTTCCAGCTGTCAGGGAACTAACCCATCAACTAATAGTAACCCAGCTGGTAGGCACACATACTTTCCTGATTTTTACCAAATCTATGGGCTTCCTGAGACAACCAAGAATTTTATGTTTACAGAACTGCTAAACCCTTGGAACATTTTACATACCTAATACTGAATTGATATGCTACCCAAGTCAGTAAAAGTCTGATGCATAATATAAGTGGATTTTACTCCTCAGTAACAACTTGTCCTATTTAACAATATGAAGCCAGGATCATCTCAATGTCTTTGCATGTTTCTTTTGGAAGATACGGACAATAGTAACTGAGGTGACTATGAATTGACTATTGTATGCAGCAGCAGAAAGGACCGAGCAGACAGTACTTATCCTTCTGACTCATAAATACCAAGCTGAAGTTCAAACACACTTTTAACAGACAAAGCTATTACAGTAGTTCAGTCTTGCGAACAGTTAGAAAGTGAAGTTTATGGACTCTATAGCTTCTGTTGGCATCTTCCCAAAGTTAACTGAGGAAATCACTTGTTTCAGGATCTGAAATTCTGCCACTTGTAGGAGATACGCAAAGAACAAAACACAAGCCCACATCTGAAACAAATGAGAAAATAATAGGCTACTAAGTCAAAATATTTTCTTTCCAGCACTGGAGAAACCCATTTAGAAGAAACTATGCTCCTACCCAATAAATGACATAAACCCAGTATTCTTCACATAAATGTAGAAGCTAACAGATATGCAAATCAAGTCACCCAAACACACAGCAAGCTCTTTTCAGAGCTGAGGCTGTAATTCTAAGCACCTTACAAATGCAATAGGCTGCTAAATTCTCCACCATCTCAAGAGATTCTGCAACATTCTGAGTACCTCTGTGTTCACAAGTAGGCAAAGCATTTGTCCTTTCTGAAGTCATTCAGCACCTACCTATGCTTACTGTGTTAAAACTGTTCAGTAAAAAAACCACAAACCCTAAACATTAGCACGGAGAGATTTTCTTGCAAGTGTTCTCATCTCTTTGGAAATAGCTGCCAGCTGCATAAGAAAATCTTACTTAAAGAAGTGTCATTTGGGGAAAACTTAAAATATCCCTATATCCTTTCCAGCTCTTTATGTGTATTTAAATGAGCAGCAATATACCAAATTTGAATTCTTAAAATAAAAGTCTGAACAATGTAATTTCTATATTTAGCATACTAGTAGTCTCATACCAAGATTTAGCCTTTGGAATATCTGCTGCATACGTACCACATACATGTTACTATAAGTAACAAATATGTAACATCTGGCATTTTTGTGTTCCAGTCTCAAAACATGAAAAGTAAATGATGTATTTTTACACAAACTAAAAATGTACAATGCCTAATAGTAGTACATCCAGGCTTAGCTTAGGAAATGATCTAATTGCTAACGCAGGCCATTCTCCCATCTCACAACCACAGGACTTTTTTGAAAGCACTGAACCCCAGCTAATATTTCAGCCAAGCCTGTCTGATCTACTTTGTGGCAGCAAGCCAGCAGAACAGTAGACTTCACTTCTTTTTACGCACAGGACAGAAATGCTTCTCTTTTTAAAGGTCCATCTAACAGCTCGGTATTCATACTATCAGAATCAAGTTAGTCTTAGTTGCCATCAAGTATCAGTCTGTTCAAAGAGGAGAGGAACAAACGTGTTTTAAAGCACCCGGTCTTGACCTAACAGTGCTTGCTTGAAAAAGATTATGAAGGTGCTACACCAGACTGTCTTTAATACAACATCCTGAAAACTACCTTCTAAGCTTTTTATTTTTCTCTTTCATAGGATGGGGAAGGTACAGATGCTGTCACTAGGGAGTGAAGTAAGAACATATCAGGCAGAAGAATCAATCTGGAAAAGCTGTGTTCAGATGGTAAACACAAGAGACTTCAAAACAAGCACAGACAGCGCATCCATCACTAGGATGCAAAAAGAGAACTGATGAGGACGATTTGTAGCAAATAAAAATATAGGAATAGGAAAAGATTGAAATATTGGATAAGAAATTATTGAAATAAGGATAAGAAATTATTGAAAGCATAAAGGAGAAACACAATACAAACAGACCATAAAAAGAAAATCAGATGTTTAAAACTGCACCTTTGTTTAAAAGTTAGAGCACTGACCACTGCGTAACGAAATGTCCATGAAGCTTGTTTTCCAAGGATTGTTTCAAGACCAGTTATGCAGACTTTATTATCAATACTGTATACTTGGAACTGACTGAAAAAATTGTCTGTGATTTCTTGCTGGATACAAATCATAAGCCTTGAATAAGGATTAGCTGGATAATTCACCAAGTCCTCTAGGGAAAATACGTTGTACAGACTACTCCTCACAAGTGGGATTAATATGAAATCCCGCAGGAAGTCGTGCACTGCAGTGTTTGTTTTCATTTCATTTTATATGTACTGGCAGTTTATACTGTATTCTCAGCTTTAACAGACATTGCAGCATGACAAATTTTTCAGCACGTGTAACATCACGTATCATATTTTGGCCACCAGATAATGTTTACCAGGTATAATTGCTAGTCCAGTGGGTCATACAACATGGAAGATGATAAGAACTCAAATTTGCCACGTGGAATGTGTGCCTTCATAGAATTTTTATTCTTAAAACATTTCCAAACTTAATATGGTATTGACGTGGTACTGCTCACCATTAATCTCAGTGGGTATGTTCTCACCCTCAAACAGTCTTAACTCATTTTTTTACTCTTGTTAAACCTGTTCCCTACCGCTGTAGCTTGCAGCTTAGTGTATGCTATTTCTGGCCAGCTCGATTATTCTTTTTTGTATTTTACCCACATTTTCAGAACTCAGTTCTTCCCTGTCCCATCACCAGCCTATCCTCTGGGATCAGAAAACAACTTCTCATTGATATAACAGTGAAAAGGAAAGAATACAAAACAGTGTTCAATACACCCCAACACTGATACTACAAAATCATTTTTCTCTTCATTGCAAACTGGGGGAATCGTTTGAGCTCCCCAATTCAGTATTCTGCCACCGGCTAATTTTAAAATACTTTTGTCACTGGCATAGAAACAGTAAATCCAATGGCAGGCAATTCCTACTAGCAAGTCCCTCATAACTTTTCCTTCAGAACTTGTCTGGGTTCGATCTGCAGCACCGTGAACATGCTTCAGTCAGCTCTGCTTTGAGTGGAAAGAGAAAGAGAGTGCAGACCAACTGACCTCAGAAGGTCCATTCCTCTGAAATTTCTCTATGATTCTATTCATTAACTACAACCTGCGTAATACCCTAAATTGTATCTCTAATCGTGAATATGTGATGATAGCCATAGTAAGATGTAATTTATCTAGTGAAGTCAACTAAGAGCCTGATGTAAGCACAGATGCACAAGCCAGAACACTTATGACTGATGTTAAATGAAAAGTCAACCATTACCCTGCGGAGCTTCTCAGGAAATGGAGGGGAAGAGAATAAAATGATCATACTGCTGGTGCTTTTTCTATGCACAATGTTTCGACATCAAAGCCCTTCTTAAAACATGGCAGTAGGGAGTGTAGGAGAAGAGCTGTTCATTCACTACTGAGAACTACGGAGACTGTGAATGGATAGTATCAACTGCTTTACTTACTAATAAACGCTAAGTGTGGTAGACAAATCTTCCGTCACATTATCGGAGGCCCAATGTTTGTCAATCCCCATTTGACTTACTAGTCTTAGCTTTATGAAATACTCACATGCATCCATGTTATAACATTGTGTATACACCACGCATGTCTGTGCACGCATTTATCATCTGAATTCTTTTAGGTTTACGCTTGTCATCTTTTCAAATTCTCTCTAAATTAAAGAAATTTTCTTTCTCAAAAACCTGACTTGGCCTGCATTAATGAAAGGCTATTGCTATGCCACACAGGAATGTGTTACTGCACATTTTGTATATATGTTGCACCTTCAGTCTCTCCAGAAAAAGATCATGGAGGGACTGTATAAATTGAAATACATTTGATTGATAAGTGATGATGTGTCATCATACAGAAAATGTCCTTGCATCAAAACCAGAAGTCTATCCAGTATGGCAAAAAACCTTTGCCTAGACAGGTAAATTTTAGGACATGGTAGTGCGTTAACTTAAAGCGCCAACTTTTAAACTAGGTAGCACAGGCAAAAGTGACAAACTCCAGTGTATGCTATCATGTCCTTTGTTGCGGAACACTTGGGGGCAGTGTGGGCGGTCGGAAGATTACGTGCTGTGACAGTAAGGCAGTAACCGCCCATGATGGGCAAGGCTTCTTAAGGAACTATATAGCCCTGTGTCATTACACAATAAAGCGCCATTTTTGCATCCTCTATGTTAGAGTCAGTGTCTAAATTGACCCCCAACGGCAGAGGTTGGGTGTCCCGTATCACAGCAAGTTGCCACAGTCCTTAAGACTTTGCACTGCAGTTGTAGTGCAAGCTAAACCTCACATTGCATGGAAGTGCAAAACATGGTAGAAATCTTAAAAGAATCCTGTTCAGTAAGTTCATGTGTGAACCTTCCCTGCAGTGTTATTCTTTCCATGACTTGCTTGAAAACCTTTGTAACACAGTAAAAGATAAAGTAATAAATAAAATAAAGTAAAATAAAGTAAAAGATAAAATAAAGTAATAGTTTTTATTGCAGACAATAAGAAATCCTTTATGATCACCAAAGTTGGTCATCTATAGTCTTTCATCAGTGTGTCAAATACTCATTAAATGTTTCAAATGACATTGATTAACCGAATTTAAGGGGATTAAGGAGGAATGCAGTGAGGATGCAAAGGAAACACTGCACCTGTCTGAGCAGAGGTTTCATCTAAAATATTAAAAGTTACCTGTGACCAATCAACATTAGCATTTTAGGAAAGCCACCGAGAGGTAGAGACAGTTTTTATTTGCTCCTTGCAGGTTTGAAGTGGGGGTTGGGTTTTTAAGTGTTTTTTCACAGTTAGACTTCCTAGTAGCAATTTTGACCACAACCTCTGAGCATTAGAAAATGGATATAGGATTGAGAAAATACATTCATTTGTCTAAACACTGTCAAAATATCTCTGTTTGATCCTATAAAGACAGGTAACAACATTCAAGCCTTGAAATTGTTTATGAAGTAATCAGCATTTAATTTGTTCTTTTCATAGAATAATCTTAATTATATACCACATGCCTTCCTGAGAGGACACTACCAAAGTATAGCTGTCAGATGGAAATTAATTTGCTAGTAGATGACCACATACTTCATGAATTATACATGAAACTTTGTCTCACGGTGCCCGTTGCTAAAAGACTCTTTCATCACTCTTCCGTTTAAACAAACCACAATAGTTTTTAAGTCTGATCAGCAGTAAGGAGATTATGATAAAGCGCCAAGAACAGCTTCTAAAATAGTATGAGGCACATTTCATATTGATGTGTTTTGCTGCAATTTGGGTCACGTTCCCCTGCTCTGACTTGTTAGCAGGATGAGGCAGACCATTGCATTCACTTTCAAATACAACACTGATAGCTGGATTTACATTTCTTTTTAAGACTCAGCTTTTGCAAACAAGCCTTAGATTTCAGACATAATTCTGTTATTCAAATGGGAGAAGAGTTTGATAGCTATGCTAATCACTTTTATCTGAGAAAACATAACTAATAGCTTGGTTTACATTTGCCTGCATTTATGAGCATAATTTTAGCACATAATTTTATTGCACTATAAAACATAACACTGCATTAGTCTGCTCTTAAAAAAAGTTACCTTAGAGTGATTTGCACTTAAACCTTCACACTACATTTAAATAACAGTATCATTTAAAATTTTGACCTTTTAAAATCTATTTCTAAAAAAAAATCTTGTATAACAATTAATTCTACAAGACTGTTTTCTGTAGAGATAATATTCAGTGAACGTATTTAAGGTAGTCATAGCCACATTGATCACAGGACTGTTTTGAGTCAGTTATTCGCATGTATAAATTGGACTGAATTAAGATAATTTGGTCTTACATAGCATCAAAAGAATCTCTTAAAGTTCTCCATCACTATATACATTAACGAATTACAAGGAAGAAAAGAGGAGTGATCCACACAATCTTTTTTTTTTTTTAATTCAGTGTTTTCAGCACTAGAAACTGAAAAGGAGACAATACCTTATATTTTAAGAGGGTCAGCTATTACTTTCAGTGGCATGTAAACATAAAGAAAATATGCTCAAAAGAGCTCCATTTTGTATTATTGTGCTTAATGTTTCCTCTTGGAATACTCATAGCTAATAATGATAATGAGAACTATTTTCCAGGACACAACTATGCCAACTGACACCATACAGTGATCTTATTATTAATAATACTTTGCACATACGTAGCACATTTCCTCTCAGAATTTAAAAACACGTTTATGAATTTAACCTTACTGTTACCTTGGAGGCAAAAAGCAGAAATGCTAGACTCCCTGTAATACCAAGAAATTATCTATGACAGAACCTGGATTTTCATGCAGCTCATTATCTAGCTAGTCAAAAACCTCTGCTGAATAAGCTCTTAGAGGCAATAACTGGTCTTGCAATAGCCTGCAGCATGCAATGCATTTTACCCCTCAGCAAGGCCCTTCTCCCCCACAGTGGGTTTTCTTCTGCAGTACGGATATTTCAAAATTAATAACCCTGTTCCTACAAACCGATATCAAGAGGGTTGATCTTAGCTATATGAGTAAGTCCATGTTCAATCTGTTCCCTTAAAAATGCAGTTTCTTGATCACATCACAAGAATCCTTTTTTCTGTATCTTGGGTTTTTAGAACATAAAGTTCATAACCTTGTGGTTATGAAAAAAGCCTTGAAAACAGTACCAAAAGTCAACTAGCCAGCACAGAATGAAGGTAACATATAGAAAGGAAGACAAATAATTTAAATAAAAATGCAGAGTTTTAAGCTCATGCCATCACCTCTGGCATTCAAATCAAACAGCTGGAATGCTAAATCTTATTTCAAACCTGTTACTGCTAATAAAGTCAAAACCATCCAAAGCAAGTGAAGAATAACCTCAAGGAGCACAGGACAGATTAGAAAGCATTGAGCAGGACAGCGGAAAATGGCTCTTTCCAGTAGCGCAGAGGTGAAAGAACTAAAGATTTTTCTCTCCCTAGAGTAGCATGAAATTCTCTAGAAACTTCAAGATACTGCGAAGTAATTTTAAAATTAGCATAGATGTGTGTGGTGTAAAGAGTTCCTTCTGGTCCCTTCTTCTCCCTGTTACACCTGCAGGAAGGGTCGAAGAATGGAGTACAAATCCTATTCCTATGAATGTTCTTCCCCCCTAAAACTGGCTGCAGAGCCCAGTCACACTGCTGGTGGAACAACCACTCTGCAATGAAGAATTTCTTCTGCTACGTAACAACACAGCATACAGAATTTGTCCTTATCCACAACGTCTTCGGCAGAATTGTGATGGCTCCACCTGAGTTTGACGTGAGAGGGTTTGTTAGCAACCAGTATACACCCAATTCTGACTTGTTAGACACTTTTCATTCACTTACCACCCTGAAGAATTAATCCTGGAAAACAAAGTATAGGAAGCCAACATACGGCTGCAGAAAGTCACAAAACTCCAGTTCAAGATTGATGTTCCAGTGACAATTCACACCACTGTGTGCACCAGGTGGTGTTGAGGGGATTCATGGCTTGGCTTCGCGGACGAAGGTTTGGGAAAGGCTTTACCCACGCTTACTGCAAGCACACTGATGGCTGAAAAGGCCAATGTGGGATAGGCAGGACCGGTTGCAAAGAGCACACCAGAAGGTCTCCTCGGATGGTATGGTCGAGGCGCTGTCTTTTCTCCTCGAGACTGATTCT
>NW_010416775.1:19220-25466 GCF_000710305.1 Buceros rhinoceros silvestris | reverse complement strand
GGGGTGGGAGGGGGTGGAAAGAGAAAAAAAGATGTATGAAATAACTTTGAGGAACTAATTACTGCTGACTAGTCCATCAAGTTTGTAAAGCTAAAAATGACATTGGAGAATTGTGGTATGTGAGTTTATTTAGGAAAATTAAACACTTGTAACATTCTCAATGATCTTTCAACCCACGGAAAGAGACCTTCTAAAAATTCAGAGAAAATCCAAATTCTAGGAACTGCCTGGAACACCAAGACTTGTGTAATATTTGAAGGATGAGTTACAGAGTCTGTAGGCTGATCTTGAAACAATGTTCTTAAAATACTTTTCCTGTGTTTAAAAGGATCATTTATAGACAGCAACCAAGTTGCTGTTTCACTAGACAATGTGTGCATGCACCCTCTTCTCCCCTACCCAAGCACATAGGCACACAGCATTAACAACAGCTTCGTGAAGGAGCTGGCAACAGGCACAGAGTTGCAGTGGTATGGACCACACCATTGCTCTGTTGTGTCTTGTAAGCAACGCCTATACTCAGAGAAACAAAACAAAGTCTACAGCGTTTAAGCTTGAAGCAAAGCTACTGTCCTCTATGTTATACAAGTAGGAGTCTCTTAGCATATGAATTAGACCAATTAGCCTATTCAGTGTAGTAAAGTGTGTCCTTGGAGGCTGAGAGAAAACCACACTACTCTCTACAACTACCTGAGAGGAGGAGGTCATTCTGTTCTCCCCAGTAAGAGGGAACGGCCTCAAGTTGTACCAGAGGGACAGGGGAGGTTTAGGCTGGATATTCAGGAAAATTTTGTTTCAGAAAGGATTGCGTAGCATTGGAACAGGCTGCCCAGGGCAGTGGTGGAGCCGCCATCCCCAGAGGTATTTAAAAGTTATATAGATGAGGTGCTGAGGGACATGGTTTAGTGGTGACCTGGCAGTGCTGGGTTGATGATTGGACTTGATGATCTTAAAGGTCTCTTCCAATTGAAAGGACTCTATGATTCTGTAATTCTGTAGTTTGAAACAATAACTGCTTTTTTTGTGTGTCCTGTGCCTTAGAAGACGCTTATTCTCTATACGACCTTTATCTTGACAGTTACTTTATCAATAACAATAAGAATGCACATTACTTCTAGAAAATATGTTTAGACATTCTTCTGACCTTAGAAAGAAGAGATGGTTATATAAGACTGCCAAGTCTTTTTATGTCCATAGGACATAAATGAGGTCACGCTCAAGTAAAGTAAAATATAATTTAAGTGAACTTCTTTGTGACATCCAAAGTTTTTGGTTAAATAGAATTACAATGAAGAAGAGAGTTGCAGCCAATAAAATACTAGTACTAACAATGTTAAGTACAGTTGGTGAAATTCTTCTCAGCTGAGGTAAAAACAGCAGACTACCCTTTGATTTTCATCTGGGCAATGTTTCACTTTAATTTTGAACCCAGCAATTTAGGGAAGAAAAACTTAAAAGATGGTTAATCTGGAAAAAGGCAAGAATTTGTATGAAGCATAACCTGGGAGGATGAAGCTGAACCTTGTTTAAGCCAGGATCTTATATAATTGGGATTCCATTACAGAAGACCATCAGATTTCTACAGGATGTTGATTCATTCTTAAATTTGGTAGGAACTCTCCATAAACGTCCCAAGGCATACACAGAAAACCAAGCACACGTGCTGTTAACAGTCTTCTTCAGTAACCTTAGGAACTGTAACTAAACACTTTATTTCCCACACAGAGCCTGATGCACTCAAAACGCACAGCAACATTTGAGTAGCTTAGTTGTTTGTTGTTATTCTAAAATTACAAAGCTCACTTTTGCATCTTATAACATATTTGGAAATATTATGCCTTTGCTAATCACCTGCATTGATGATTAGCATCACATGCATTGGTCAGGAATTTGACATGAAATAGTTTGCAATCTATTTTACATTTTGGAGAAATTTGAAGTTATAAGCAAAATGACAGCCCTGGAAAATTAAGGCCTTTGATAAGGGTATAAAGGACTGTGGGTGATCTTGTCACGTTTTATTGCTGTGTAATTAATTCCGAATCACAAAACACAGCATTCCTTCCTATTTTGCACAAAATATTTTTCTGCGTTCTCTTTCCAGTATTGATGGAAATCAGGAGAAAAGCCTAACTGATGTTTTATTCACTGCATGGACTTTGTTTAGTTACAGGAAATTAAATAACAAAATGTCTCATAAGAATTAGAATACCTGGTTGTGTGCTGATTTGTGTAAGCAGAAATGTTAGATTCAGATTCAGTAAGTACTGGTTGAAGTCTTGGTCTATCAAAACTGGCCTCCTTGTTGATAGTCTCAGAGATCCTACTCTACATCCAGTCCCTCCCAAATAGCCGACATATGTTGGTGGGGTTGGGTTTTTTTATTTCAACCTCTGCTAGACTGATATTTTAATGACTTATTTCACTCAGAAATAATATCTGCGGAGGATATATTTGTGTTCTGTAAATTTTCTCCTAGAGGAAAACTTTACAAGCCAAGTTACAGAAATGGTCTTGCTGAAATTGGGAAACAAGATTTGAATGCCAGCTCTCTCCCTCTTTACAAGCAAGATGGCATAAAACACAAAAGATGCCTGAAGTGAATAGCATGATTATGCAAGCCTTCTGTTGGTCAATAAGATGTTGCATCCTGCCATTTAGAGTTTTATTGTTAGCAGCTGAAAAGTGGTACCAATTGCCAGCTGGCAAAGAACTTCTGGAGAAGTCTTTACAGGTGTTTAGAAGCACAGTACATTTTTTTGGTAGTTATAATATGCCCACTTTTATGTACACGATTTTGTGATCCCATTACATAGTAAGTTCCATTTCTTTTGGAGGATTACTTCACAATGAAAACTGCTTTTCACACCAAAACCCGCAAATGGGAAATGTTGCTTAAAAGTTAAATTTCATGTTTTTAAAAATTAACAGCATATAGGAATAACCCCCCCACACTAATTCTGAAAGAATCTCAAACAGAGCAGAAATTCTTCAGGACAGGCTTTTTGTTTTGTGTTTTTAACCCGGCCCTTCACTTCGTTATCTGTGTGGTAGCTCAGACTTCTGATGGAATGTTGTTACCGCTACCTTAGCACGAAGTTGTTTTACTAAGACTTCTATTTTCTTAAATCTATTGGACTTTTGTGTGTTTAGCAGTGACACTACACTTTGAACTCAATAGGATATAAAATAAAAAAGAATTCATGTAGCTTTTCTGGTTAGTAAAAGTGATAAACATTATGAAAAGACCCATCCTTCAATGTACCTGTCCCTTCATATTTCCTAAATTAGGCAGGTATGGCAGCTAAACTTCTGCTTGAAGCCTACTTTTATTTAGAAAATGTGAGAAGGCAACTTTCTCTGCCCTTCATGACTGCTAGCTCTGGATGTAGATGATTCATTTAATTTCTGCATTTCTTACTGTTACATGCTACCTGGAAAGCATCTGTTGTTCGTGTCAATAATCAAAGCAAAACTTCAGTGGAAGATTTTTTCTAACTTTGCTGAGTGATTTTTATTCCGTTTTTGGTCATAGTCCTCTGAGAATCCCTCCTAAGACCCCCTTGGATCTCTCTTAAATATAGAAAGTACTACTATAGCCATGGCCATGAATAACTTTGACTTGGATTTGGATCATCCATCTGCTTCATGACCTTCGAATCTTCTTTCTCTTCACTAGACATACCAAATTCATGAGTCTATGGATTCCTTTTCCCGTCTTTTCCCACACTTACTCCTAGGTATCTGATCAGCTTCCGCAGCAAGAGATATCTCTCCCTTCCACCACATGAATTGTTTCTCCATGCTCCTCTTCAGCCTTCCCCAAGCCCCAGTCTCCCTCAGTAGAAAGCCATCTCCAACCTGTTCATGTGTGCATTGGACAAAGCAAGAGCACGGCTTGCAGTTTAGTGCTGCATGAGACGTGCAATGTCCAGAGAGAGGAGCAGAAACAGCACCATGCATACTCTGTAAGAACACAGAAAGTAATGAAAATTCAGTGAATTCAATGAAATTCAGCAAAGTGCAAACTGAGTGTGAGGTGAGAAACCAAGCTCTAACACAGTGATCGTGAAGGAAAGCAAACAGTTAAGTTCCTGCTTTTACCCTGGGTGTTTGAGTGAAAATCAGTTTGCATTATGATTAAGAATGTTCTTTTCAGGTGTTTGAGAGAGGAATGTGAAATTCAGCAGTAGAAAGATGAATCAGAGTCTGTTGCGGTTAGTTTGTAAATTCCCATTGCATAGTGTAAGATAACAATACCCTGAGATCTGAATTCCTCCACACTGAGAAGGCCCAACAACAACATCTAGATAAGCTTACTCCTGCACGTACAGATGTACATACCTTTAAATTATCTATTTCCTTGTGAAGGAGGAGGTAAGGAGTTATGTGAGAGAGCACATGAGTCACAGAGAAGCGAATATACAGTCCAGTAACTGAAAATGGATTATCGTGGGCTGCTTGGTAAATGGTAGCAGATTTCTGTGGAAGATAATCCTTATGAATAACAAACACAGAAGTTATTTATGAGAAAGATTTGAGTTGTATAAAGATGATACCAATTAGATCACTTGGCCTAAAAATACATGGCACATGCCCTTTAAATGTATGAACTTTTTACACGCACTGTAACATAGTATTTCTATTAATGCCATGTTAATTGGTGCAACAGGTGACTGAATAACTTTGGAAGGTTTAAAATCTTATCAGCAACTTAGGTGTTAGCGACCACGACACCTAGTATCTTGGAAAATACAAATGACTTCTGTGAAGGTAAGTTCAGACACAGAGGTGCTCATGTGAAAAGAATATAAAAGAAATAAGTCATTAAAGAAATTTTCAGGAGGGTAGCACAACAACTAAGATTACCAAATACTGGAAAACAGCAGTTTCTTAGATTAAAAACCATTGATTGTCTTCTCTTAACATCAGTCTAAAACTGTATAACTTTATCTTTTTTTGTTGTGACCTGAAACACCAAGTTTTGCACTATAACAAGAAAGATTGAGTTAAACGTTCAATAAATATTAAGCCTTAAACGTTCTTGAATCTCTTTGTCCTCAAATTTTGCTGCCGATTCTGCCTTTACAGTCTCCTTATTTTCGGTGACTTATCCCCCCAAGAAAAGAATGAAGACTTTGCAGCTGGAAGTTGGTACTAGGTCCAAAAGAATTAATTTCGTGGTTAAAGTGAGAAGCAGATGTCATATACTATGTCCTATCCCCTAGCACCAATGCTGTTTGTTTCTTGTGTAAAAAGAAGGTAAAGTTTTACCTAAATTTAGGTAAAAATAACTTTTTACCTTGAAGTTATTAGGAACCAGGGGTTGCATCTCCGAGCAGCCCAAAACCAAGGCTAATGTGAAGGTGGCTGTTTTCCATGTAATTCACACTTTGTACAATCCAAAAATGGGTCATGTTGACTTTTCTGGGGCATCCTGATTCAGAAGCTGCTCTCAGAATACTCTTGAGTATGTGGCATTGCACAAAAGGGCAGGTACTGGGACAGAGGGGGAAAGGGTCATGATGAGTGTGGCCTTCAGCCAGACTAAGACGGCATATCTTCTTCCAAAAATTACTCTCCATTTTATTCCAAGTCTGTTCAATGTAGGTTAAGAGAATGATAATTGCACCAGGTCTGAGATACAGTTATTCCTGGCTAGTTATTTACTCTACTTTTTATTTTCAGCTAGAACTGTTTTCAGGGACCAATTTCATTAAAATGGTGGAGGCACTAGGAAAACAAGGTATTGCAATATTACACTGTTCATGACTAAAACGTTGTGTCATCTGTCTTTGACCTGTGTTCGCTGTTCGAGAAGCTGGGCAAACACACTGCACTGTTTTTCACTTTTTTGCTGTTGGCAGTATTTACTGGCACAAGTCCCCACATAGCCACACAACAAATAGCCTTCTGTACAATATCACATTTTTCTTTCTCATCTGTTTTCATTTTCATGCCAGCTTGTCTGTAACATATAGGTCTTTTTATTCCCCTTCTCAGATACCGTCTGCCTGGCAGTAATATGAAGCAACAACCTCCCCTCCCCTTACCTAGCAACATTTATCCTGCTCAGTGAGGAAAAAGACAAAGTTTGCTTGAAATGCAGATGCAGGTGGTGTGGTGAGGGCTGTGTGACACTTCCCACTTCTTTCAGTGGGAACCTGAAATGGATCCAGAACTCATGGTTCTTGGAGTCAGAGAGGTGCAGTAAAATCTGTTACCACCTCTTTAGGACAGGAATGC
>NW_010416775.1:0-19118 GCF_000710305.1 Buceros rhinoceros silvestris | reverse complement strand
AATGCCTCGTTTAGGTGTTACCAAAAAAAATGCAGTTATAATTAGAAAGGTTATTGCAGGCTAAGGCTGCGTGATTAATTTGCTTTTCTCATGCTGACTAAATGAACTGACTGAGTGAAGGAAGTGCTGACTGAACAGGAATAGAAATTTACTCAAGTCTGACTGAAACTAAACTACTTTCTGCAAAGCAAACCAAGAACTACCCCCAGTTTTATTTGTGTTCTCCCTCAAACCAACTATTTTGCATATTCCTCACCTCCACCTCTTTCTTATTTCAAGATTATTTAATCCCCACGTTTTTTTCTTCTTAAATTACAACCCATTTTTTTAAAAAATGCGTTTTCAAAACTAAGAGAAAAAATGTTCTGTTTTGAGAAAGAGGAACAAATGCGGACCTTTTCCAAATGGAATACATGCTGAAATGCCTCCAGGACTCCCGTTCTTGGCAGGCCCTGGCCACCCCGTGCCCGGGTCTGTGATGTCCGGAGGTAGAGCAGCAACTCTTTCACGGGCACCCCCTTGCTGTGGGGAAGGAGCTTGCGTGCCCTTGTGAGGTTGAGAGCTGTGCTGGTGGTGGCATGTGCCTCCAGTGGGGTCTCCCAAGCCAGGCAGGTCTCAACTTAAGGATCAGACAAAGTGTGTCCACGGGCAGGATGGGCTCACGAGCCTTCGGGCAGCCATCCTAGGAGAAGGACAACTCTGACTCCAAACCTGGGCAGATGGAGCTCGTTTAGCCCTGTAAGGCATCCATCATCTAAGGGAAGGATACTCTAACCAAACCTACGACCCGAGGACTTCGCTGTCACTGTCCAAGCTCGCTAGGCCCTGGCAGATGAACCTCAGGTGTAAAGGGTGGAGCCAGTTCCGCGCACGCTGCGCCTCACCTAAAAAATCCACCACGCAGGCCCGGCGGGTGCACTCATCGCTTGCAGTGAGCGTGGGAAAAGCCCTCCCCAGATCTTCGTTCGCAAACCCAAGCCATGATGATGATTATGATGACATGCTGAAAAGCAAATTGTTGTGAAGTTTTAAAAATCTTCTGATGCTTTTTTTTTATACATTGTGATAAACTTTCTTCTGATTTATGAATAGTTTTTCTCCCAGTGCTAGTTCCTTTTCTAGTGAAGTGACAACTTGCTTGAGTGTTTTGTTCACCTCTGTTCCAGTCGCTTACTTGCTGCATGCAAAGCTGAAAGTCACTGAAGTATTACCTGTGGATCCTTATTCCTTGGGTGTGATGCAGAGTGAGAGAAAAGAAATTTTATTTGAAGAGCTATGTGTTAGTTATTACTAATTTCCTAGAAAAGCTGAGCCTAAGCATATCCTCCAAACCACTCCTACTCCTGTGTACTACCCTTCGATACTTTGGAAGGTGCTCAGACAGTCTGCTGATCTTCAGGGAAACCCCTAGATTTCCTTTCCTGTTATTCATGGGGATTTCCCAGTCTGCTGCAGAAAAACAAGGATCAAAGTGTTTTATATGCTGCCGCATGTCTCCAGCTTCTTCATCACACTTAAAAGCTTAAGCAAGTAAGTGGCCACAAATAGAATTTGAAACAACGGAAGTGGGAGGAACACAAGCCTATTTTACGAACTGTTTTATTAAAATAGCATTGATATAATAGCTTAAGGTCTTAGTTTTTACCATAAAACAAGGAGTATTGGAGAACACAAGAAAGTTAATTTAATAGTTTTATAACTGTACTTTTCCTAGCAAGATAAGTAGGACAGAGGGAGTGAAGCTAGGGAAATACCTTAAAACAAAATGAATTAAAGATAAGCCTGAGTGTGCTCTTTGAGATCTATCTGAGAAAACAGCCTGTTTAAGGACAAATTATTCAACAACACAGATCTTTCAAGCCAACCTGAGGGCACTAGGCTCCATTGAGTGGATTTGTGTTTGCTTTGTTAGATAAATACGGCAGGAGATCAGCCCAGTTCCGCAGTTTGCCCCGGGTTTTGGGAATCACAGGTCTCCCACCTTCGCCTCGGGAGTGCCTGGCCTTGCCTCCTACAGCTCGCCAAGCCTTTAGAAGAAATGGCATGTTTACGCACACATATATTTCCCTAAAATGTGGTAGAAAAGAATGCCATACCCAGAGAAGATATTTTCACATGTAGTGGCTAATTGCTAGTTTGTTTTCCAACAGCAACAATATTGGAAATGCAGACTTTCAACCGTTTCCAACAGACGGCGTATCTGTCTTAGAAATACTAGGGTGGAAAAAGAGATGGGCATAAACCTTGCCAGAACATATCTTGCATGCCATTAACCAGTCCATGACTCCTCTGGATTTCAAATTATTTACCTATTCAGCATTGTATTTGAGACAGACATTTGTTACAGTGAGAGTAAATGCTTATTTAAATAAATAAATGTGTTTGTTGATTTTACAGTCATTTAGAACAATCATTATGATTAGGTAAATGATTAGAACAATCATTTATTATGAGCATTTAGAACAAAAGTGAAATGAGGAGAAGTCTATTTCCCACCAAAGTTTGATGTGAGTGGGACTGACCACATCTCTGAAAGTAGGCAAGAATATAATACTATGCTACAAAAACTCTCTCTGACTTAAAGTTTTTTCAGTGAGTCTCATCATATTTTAGTATCAAGTTAAAGAACAAGAAATCCTGCATGCATATACAATTGATCATAATATTTTGGGGTTTTAGCAGTATATGCTGGTTGCAATCCATCTGAGAACTGTGCAAAAACTCACTTGTTTGCCCTTGAATAACACATACATGTCTGTGATCACACCAACATTTAAAAAGCGAGGGATTTGAAAATGAAAGAAAGAAAACAACTTTGACTCTAGATGAAAATCTGTCCTCATACAAGCTGGAATTCACTGCAATCTGCTTGAAATACATCAAGTTAAATGATAGGAAAAATATGCTCACATATATTTAGGAATAAAAGTAGCACATCTTAAATTCATTTTTTTTTTTTGGCACATTTTGAGAATATTAGGCCAAGTTAACTTTAACAAGTCAGATTTGAATAGAGATAGGATGAGCTTTTTCCTCTTAGGTTTGAGTTCTAAGGTTTGAGTTGTTCTACGTTTAAATAAAAAAAAAATTAAAGTTCTGTGCTAAGTTACTGGTGGAATTATGCAGGAGCTAATTGTATATGTCTAGGGAATGTGAGGGCTTAAAATACTGCTCGCTTATTTAATTTAGCTGCAAGGAATTCTAGTTCCACATTTGTCATTGACTCGGTGTTGCCTTCTGCTCTGTGCACAGTACTGTCTCCTTGGCCCTGTGTCTGCATGTTTGAACCCCTTGTACAGATTTCTGTTGTCGCAGAGCACACTAAGCTGACCTCTGTCTGAGGTGCCTGTTGATGGAGGTTTGTTCCAAGCCTTTATCTCCTTGACTGCTTGTCTTTAGACTATGGATAGCTAGAGTGCCTGTAAAGGGTCCCAACACTCTTGGGGAAGGATGTAATAATGTGTAATACTGTAATAATTCTTTTTTTTTTCAGTTTAGTCTTTGACTGTTTGTTGGTTTTTTTTTTTAGTTCCCCGGTCATGAACATCTTTCTTTGAAGGATAGATTGAAGGAGATGACCTGATGCACAGCTATAAACAAAAGAAATAAAACCATGGAGGGCATGAATTATGACGTGGCTTTGAGCCATTCTGTTCCCTTGTTCAAGACTGCTTAGGAGAGATATGTCTAAGAAATCAAACTACATAGTGTGTTTCCAGGCTGCAGAGAGATGCTGGAATGAGGTACCTCAAGGGCCTCTATACTCTCCCCTGTGGGAGAGTGGGGTCTCTGGTTTGGCTCATTTCTTTTCCTAAGAGAGAGTCATTTAGATGCACAGACCTCAGTGGTAATAAAGCCATGGCGCTGCAGGGCTGCCTCTTTGTGGAGGCAGCTCTGAGTTTGCTGCAGTGGATAGCAGTGATATTGCCAGACTTGTTACCTGCTGAGAGGGGGACTGGAGCTGGGAAAAAGACCTCTCTCTTGCTGTGATGGTGGTGGTTGTGTGCGCAAATGCACACATTAAATACAACTGCTCTTGTGAGACTTCACTGTGAAATACCAGTACATTCAGATTGTTCTAATTCTCAGCCTGCAGGAATTGTGAAAACTAACCTCCTCGCTTATTTTTTTCTAATATAAATAGATTGGAGAGAAAACTCTTATCCTTAAACCAAAGGGTTCATCAAGACCATTCTGGAGAGTTAGTACAAAGCTTAGCAAAGCAAAGCTGTCCAAGCCTGACAGCTGCCTGATTTGCAAGAAGTTGAGCACTGAAATTGTCATGGCATTGTACCCCGTTTCCCAGAAAGAAGGACTCCAGGCTGTGTCAGTTACTGTCATCCAGGCTGTTTGCTTTATGCTTTGTCCTGTCGAACAGCGCAGTAACCGAGTTGGTAACTTTTCCTGTCTACCTGTCCCGGAGTGGTGGGACATGGCTTTAAGGGGCTGGACCACGCATTGCGTTTTCCCACTGCCAACGCTAGATGGTGGCCCTAATCCTGACCCCGCACCGCTCGGCAAGGGCTCGGCCTCGGCCCCGGTGACAGTTAGAAGGTGGAGGGATGTGGTACCACGGTATATGTGTGTGTGTCTGTGTGTTTAATCCCCACGCACTGTTTATGTGCTTAGTTAAGGACAAGTGAAACAATTTCCTCTGTTAGTCCTTGATAACAATTATTTTAAGCAGGCGCATGCTTTTCCTTTCCTGTTTTCCCTGAACACCCACACGGAACTGGAGGGCAGTTGATTTGAGGCCATGTTAGTAATATTTCCAGAAGACAGGACAGATGTTAGCAGTTCTGGTCCCAAGCAAGTAAGCACTCTCTGTGCAAGGGGCAGCTCTCCTAATGCAAATTTTCTCTTGCCTCCTGGAATTTCACAGCAGTGTTTGTGTGCATGTATCTTTGCCAGACAGGGATCTGCATGTCCATGAATGTCTCTAATACAATGCTTTCTGCACCTAAAGGCAACACACACTTAGGTCTTGATTATTCTTGTAACTCAGAAAAACATGCATATTATGAGAGAAAAATCCACAGGTATGCTTACGTCTGAAAAAATGGATATGAAGGATTTTTCACCCTGGTTTTATAGTGCTTAGAATGTTTTGGAGTTGGTGGTTGGTTTTTTTTCTCTCTGCAAGCAGCGTGGAAATTGCAGGAAGAGGTGCAGGTTGCAGTGTGGATAAATGAGGAATAGACACCGAGCTTACGCTCTTGTTGCATCTTTCCTGAAGGTGCAGCATCTTTTAAAGAGGAGCCAGTTCAGTCTTAAATGCTTGGAAAAATCCATCCCCTGTAACTCAAGGCACCCACCTGGACCACTAAAATCAACTGGGTGATTTCCTTGTATAGATAATAAGAAAGACAGGCATTTCCAGGAGGTGATCTTGAGGAGAAGTTTAACTCCTCTGACTTCAATGTGGGAACCCCACGGAGACAAATTTCCAGTTTAGCTGGTATGAATTCAGTGGGTGCATAAACCGAGGCAAAACGACTGCCATTCACCCAATTACTCACCTCAGGATGCATTTGCTACTGATGTTAGGCTTTACTGTCTGCTAGAACACAGAACTAACTGGTTAGTTATTCTTGTGGTCAAATATTTCAGGTTTTTCACAAGACATGAAGTGCTTAGAGGTTTTCTTCACGACCTACTTCCTGCAAAAGGGACAGTGTGACATAATATCTGTTTTTCCCACTTAATCAATCTCTAGAGAGAAAAGAATTGTTTCAAGATTTTATGATTGATTTGTATGATTGATTTGCCTCTAAGTATTTGAAAGATGGGAGCTGGCCGCCAATGTACTGTGAGTGTAATACTGTTTCTCATCCTCTTGCAGTCTGCTGCACTGCCAACACCTCACCCCACCTCCACCTAATGGCCCCAAGCACCTTCTGCAGCACCCTTCAAGATCTCATCCTAAGGTTGGATCAGCCCAGGACCATGTTGTGCATCTATCTGGCTCATCCAGGAGCTTTTTCTGTTGTGCACACAGCCCTGAAGGAAGTGGTGGAAAAATATCTACAGAGGTTAAGGCACAGGTAGGTCCTGATGTGTTCCAGGCAAACCTGTCACTGTTGTGACAGTGGGATTGGACTAGAGGTCCCTTCCAACCCCTACCATTCTGGGATTGTGTGGTTTTGAGTCCAAGCAGTGGAGTGTTATCATTAGCACAGCAGATGTCACATCTGCACTTTCTTTAGCATCCTCACAGGCTTTTCTGTAGTTGTCTTGTAAACCACAGGGCATTGTCTGCCAACCGCACGGTAGTGGGCTTGGGTGACACCTCGAGATGAAATAGGCCAGTGTTGTGCCTCCAGTGCCTATGAAACACAGCAGTTGGCAGTCAGGTCGAGTGTGTTTTGGTTCAATTTTTGCCCCTGTGTGTGGCTTGCACTAGCTGGTGTGACAAGGGCTCCCTCTCCAGTTCCCACCCACCACAGCTGCCCATGCCTTCAAACGGTGGTTAATTCCCCAACCGCTTGTGGTCACAGAATGTTTCAAAAGACAACCCATGCTGATGTCAGAGGTGGGGCCAGCTGATTTCAACCCTCCTGCTGTTTGTACAGCCTCACTCTTGGTGCTCTGGGGTTAAACTCCATCCATGAACACCACTTGAACGAGACAGTTGCTCTGGGCCTCAGCAGCAGATGAAGAAACTGCTGTAAGGAGAGGAGGCTAACAGGCTGTGCAGTTGCTGCCCCTGACAGTATTCACTGCCAACATTGGCAGCTACAGCTGGTTTATATCTCTAAGGTTAAGGACACAGTGAGCTTTATGCTTAGGTTTTTGGGAATAAAGAAAGTGTGAACCTGAGTAATTCATTTTAGATTTAGAAGGTAAAATCAGGTTAATGTTGGGTAAGCAATGTGATTTGATCATAGCAAATTTGGGAATAGAAAGTCATGTCCTGTTGGAGGAGGTGACTATGCTAAGGTGTTGGTGAGGACTGGCAGCCATCTTAGGGAGAGTGAAGGCATCAAGAGTAGGGGAGAGCAAGCTCTGCTTATATTTCCTACCAAAAAGCTGTTTCCTTGTTGCCCTCTCTTCCAATTAAGTAGGGACAGTAGGTAAACTCCAAGGCTGGGATTACAGGCTGGGTTTTTAAAGTGCTCTGAAAAAGTGGAAGGCAACCCCAGTTCATGACTGTTTCAGTTAAGAACACTGAGCAATAGTCAGGCCTGGGCTGACCCATAGTGAGCTACTACTCCTCTGAGAAGAAGGGCCATGGTGAGATGGAAGAAAGGGCTGGAAGGTATCTTGGTGATGGTGGTGTGGTGTGGTGTGGGGAACAATGTCCCTTTTATGGCTCTTAACAAATCACTATGTTCCCTTCTGGAGTTAACAGGTTATTTAGTGGATGAAGTTTAGGGTAGGTTTAGGGTTTAGGAATGGGAAAAACATGGAGATAGGATATTACATGTTTTCAGAGCTGGACCCGGACGATTTTATGAGAGACACTACCGAAGGTCTACAGGATATTCTCTGGAGAGGATCAGTACAGCAAGCCCTCATTGCTGCTTTTCTCAAAGCTGAATTTGAGCATGGGATTTTGTTGAGAAAGGTTTGTGCTGTCGTCAAAAGTGGCAGGCAAGCTTTTCTAATGCTTGTTCCCTAAAAGAGTTTGTTTGCTGCTGTTTCCTTTTGAAGTTGGTTACAGTTGGGTCAAATTCTTATGCTGAGGATCTGTTAAAGGAAAAGGTATGGAATTATTGCAGGAGTGTGTCTTAGATGCTACCTGGCTGCTTGGAGCTGGTTTAAGGCTTGTTTTTTGACTGTTACAACTATTCTTTTGGTGGAAACCACGTGCAAAACTCTTGCTGGTAGAGGATTTCATTGGGAAACAATTCAGGATTTCCTGTGCTGCACACAAATTCTTTCTTTTTACTTGTTACTTTTCTGCGTGGGGCCTATAGATATTATTATGATAGTAGAAATTCAGGATTCTAATTTTAAGCACATGCACTAATCTCTTCATTAAGAGTACCACATGAAAGGCACAAGCACTTATGGGTCTGAGTTATTAAGAGTTCAAGACACCTTCAGCAAAGCATAGTAAGCAAAATAAAACCAAATACGGTAGGACAAACAAAGATAATTATCATTAGGAGAACTTCGTCTGACCTCTACTTGGTTATATCATCACACAACATCAATCACCAAGTCTTTCTATTTTTTGCTATTGTAAGCCATCAGAACACCTGCAGGTGTTACGTTTGTCATGCTTTTGAATGTAGTGTTAGAATTCTATAATTAGAAACTAATTTACCCACAATAGCGTTATTTAAGTATTGATATGTTTGAGATTTAAATTGCTTGAAAAAAGTAGATATTGAGTGTTGTTCAATTTTTTTTAGGTCAGAATCTGGACCAGCTTTTTGAATGATAAAATATCTTAATAAATATTAAAGGAATGGGAATTGAGCTTTACAATGACATTCTGCTCTGAACTACGGTGCACATTTTTCATGCACGCTCTAACGGTTTGGTGTGCTGCCCACAAGCATAAAAGGCTGCTATCTCCAACCCTATCTCTGACAAAACAGTTTCTCCCCGTGTTACTTCATCACCTGATATCATGACATTTGAAATAATTAGCTGATTATCTTAGGCTTTGTAATTTGTTCAGAAGAGCTTTTACAGCCACAAGCTCAGACAAAAGGGTCAGATTTATTGTATTTCAGCATTTTCTTCTAGGTGTGTTTTCTCAGAAGAGTAACAAGCTGAATCCTTAATTTCATTTTCCATTAAAAACTCAATGATGTCCACTCAGGACATTAATAATTCTTGTAATTACCGAAGTGCCAAGTGAGGGGTTATTTTCCCACATACAGTTATGTCTTTGTGTGGCTAAGCAACAGCTCTGTGCATTAATGTCATGAAGTGTTTATGCTGACTGGAAAAGAACTTCTGACATTTTTTAGGGTGGTTAGCAGTATTACATTTGAGGAAGACCCCTGATTCAGTGTCATGGGATAGATACTCATGAGCAGTGTCAGTATGAGCAATGTTGTACCTTAAACATTAAACTTTTAGAAATATTTCATTGTTTAATGCTTGTCCCCAGCGGAGGGGGGTCTGTCACCCATGGGCAGACACATCCTCAGGGAGTGCCTTTGCCAAATAGCACCTGGCTCGCACCTTTGGTGAGATGTGGGCAGCCACTGCCTGTACCGTGGGAGCTGGACGGCATGGGAACTGTTGCCTTGTCTTCCCTCCCAGGACTTTCAGATCTTCTGTGCTACTGCCAATTTCTTGGCCTGTTTTCTGTGAGGAGGACCTTCTCTAGTAGATACATTGCAAACAGTTGTGTACAAGCCACTGAGACCAACAAACAGCATTGGTTTCCTAGTTTCCAAGTGCATAATCCATGACACGATATGTATCCACCAGACCAGAGTTAACATGAATTAAATGATTAGCTATTTCTGAAATGCCCCACGTAGCAGCATTGGGTCAGCAAGTACAACTTGACACTGGCAATAAACAAAACTCCGCATGTTTTAATAGACTGGCACTCTGTTTTTCACAGGGAAAGTGGTATTTCTGTAAGCCACCTCTCAGGGACAGGGCAGTGATCCTGGTGGGAATTCAGGAAATGTAAGAAGTTGCTGGGTACGTTCATTTAATGAGAACTGTGCATTTGAGCTGACAGAGAGAAATTTTATCAGTGGATAGCAATGTATGGTCTCATGGTAATACACCACAGTGCTGGTCAGTGCTGAGAGACCCTGGGATTGCTTCTTGGCTTGCTGCTTGGACTGCAGGTCGGGGGTACATCCACTGAGGTCAGCGGTGTCACATTAGCAGAAACGGTTGGACTCAATGATCTTAAAGGTCTCGTCCAACCAAAATGATTCTGTGATTCTGTGAAAGATAGGCTGAGGGGATGGTCAGTAGTTAAAGGACTTATCAGACCCACGTGATTCATCCTCTGTGTAGTCCACTCATTCATGCTTTCCAGTATGACTACTTTTACTGTGTTGTAAGCACAGATGCTGAGACAACAGTTCTTACTTCTTGGCTCTGAATAAATCACAAAACTTGATGGCACCTCTGAACATAGCGAGTTTTTTCCCTTGCACTTTGTAAATAAAACCAGTTACTATCCTGTGATAAATACGGAAGGTAAAAGTTAGATACTCAGGATAATGGCTGAAGGAATAGCCAGCCACATTTGAATAGTGTGGCATGCAGTTAAGTTCAGTTTTGATTCAGGTCACTAGCCAATGATCAGCTAATAAATGAGCATCTGCTTAACAGTATTAAATGACCACTGTTACTATTTTAAATAATATGATTAATTTTTATTTTCCAGAAATCTTCTAATGGTTTCTGGCAAGAACAGGACAATATTGTCTTTTCCCAGGACAACTTCCCTTGATACTTGAGGTTGCTCAAGTTTGAGTGTACCATGGAGTGAGACGTATTGCATAGCTTGGTTGAACTGGTTTCAACTAAAGCATATATCAGAGAATAGAAAAGGTGAGTGGGAAATTTTATATGGATTAAAGGAAAAGGAATTAAGAAGACTTACAGGAGTGGCTGAGGTCACTTGATTTGTTTAGCATGCAGAAGAGAAGGCTGAGGGGTGACCTCATCACAGTCTACAATGGGGACAGAGGAGGGTGAGGTGCCCGTTTCATCTCTCTGGTGACCAGTGATAGGATATGAGGAAAAGGAATCAGGGGAAGTTCAGACTGGACATTAGGAAAATGTTCTTCACTGAGAGGGTGGTTTGTCACTGGAACAGGCTCCCCAGGGCATGCACTGGTCATGTCACTAAGCCCGCCATGAGTGTCTGGACAATGCTCTTACTCATACAGTTTAGTTTTAGGTAGTCCTGTGAGGAGCAGAGAATTGGATTTTATGACCTTTAGGGGTCACTTCTAATTTGAGATATTCTATGATTAAAAACATATCTTACCATAATATGCAGATTGGAATTAAGACTTTCCTGTAGAAGTTGGTGATATAAGCTGATTTCTTTTCTTCATACCACTGTAAGAGGAAAGCTATCTTCTGAGACTAAAATATGTGTGTGCATACGTGACTGAGCTGAACATAATGTAGTGAATTCCCACAGTTCAGGGTGTAGTACTAAAACTGAAGGTCCAACACTTTAGTGACATATGACCTGCTTTCTTTCAATTTTAAATATTTCACAGTACACTGAGTATGTTTGATTGCAGACAAAAAATGTCTTTTGACCTTCTCATGGAAGTGAAATACAGTTTTTTCATTTGCATAAGGAAGTTCTCTACCATGACAAACGTAGTTTTCTGTTCCAGCTTCTCATAACAGAAGCTGTACAGTTTTTTGCTGATTCGTGTCAAAGCCGTGTCCCTCCTGTAAGCCATTACATTCTAATTAGCCAATTACTCTGTTATAGGAAACAAGTCAGAAAATAGAGGAAAAACAGTTTTCATGAACTCTGCAGTAACATCAAGTCATTATTGATTTTAAAGTATGTATAAATGAAATACTTAGTGGACAAGAGTTGAGTGTCATGCAATTTTTTAAAGAGGGGTACATAAGAAAGCAAACATGCAGTTAATAATGTAATTGCCTATATTTCTTTCTTTTTTGACTTGGTAGCAATAGAAGACGTCTTGACAACTCTGGAACCATTGGTGTTTGAGGAGCATGTAGTATGCTTGCTCAATGTAAGCATTTTTCTTTCACTCAAAAATGAACATTAAGGAAGGTCAACGAGGCACAGTTATGTTTGTACACATAGACAAATTTACTGCCACGAACAGTCTTACTGTGCAAATTGCTGCTGCCCTTGAGAAGTGTGGCAGAGCTCCCACTGCCTGTTATCCATTGAACTGGATTATCAAGCGAGCAACAGTTGGGTACAAACAAAACAGTATGTGACTGCATGTGACTTGTATGTGACTGCAATGGTTGTGGCACTGCAGTGCACCTGAGGTCTATGTTTGTTGGCTGAGCACGTGCCCTACCTGTGTGTAGGTAGGAAGCATGTATTTGCATGGGTGCAGGTGGGCTTCAGTATTGTGAAAACACTTGATTGGCAAGAGACTCAGCCTAAATATACCTACGTGGTAAGCAAGACTGTTCAGAAGGAACACCTGAGTGAGATGAAAATATGACTGCTTATATATTAGGATTTACTTAACAAATTGAGCACCCATCAGACCACAGGGTTCAGGTTGCTCTTTCCTGCATCTCTCTGTCAGTCTGCACTGTAAGAGGAGATATATAACTTTCAAAATGTACTCATGCCCTTAGATTGAAAATTCTCACAGTTTTCACACTAATTCAAATCCTTATCAAAAAAGAAAGGTTGTAACACGGAAATATTTCAGGTAGTACCCGCCAATGCACTTTTTCTAGGTGGAAGCTGATAGAAGTGGTAATAATTTATTTTTTCAGCAGATGCTCTGCCTCAAGGACACTGACTGGGGTGTAGATCCTACTATGTGAACATACACGTCTTTGAAAAATTAGTGAACAGGGCATTCTCTTTCTCAAGGCTATTACAGCTAACCAGGCAGTTAGCAGCAAACCCTGCCCAGTGGGTTGTCTGAAGCTTGGTTTTGTCGCTCAGTTGCAAGTCCGGCATTATACACTTATTTTCACATATTTGCTTAGGCCCCAGGAAAAGTCCATGAAGCTTGTCTTGGCTGGTAAATCTGACTATTTCTTATTCGTTACCTCGTACAGGAAGGAGCCTTTTTGCACAATCAAGCCTGTAATCTCTTTAATGCACGTTAATCAGCTAAATATAATTGCTGCTTGTTACGTATGGGATAGCACTGAATAATGCACTGAATAACACGGGGAACGCACACAATTATTCCAGAGATTTGCTTTTCAGTATGAGCCTTCTAACGATAAAGTGGAATATAAAATAATTGAGATAATGAAGATTTGGGATCCTTCAGTTGCTCTTAGTCATAAATGCCTGTTATCATTCTATTGCTTTACTTTTCAGGATTAAAAAAATTACATTGGACCAACAGTCCATACAGTATTTTGGAGGAAAGGACTGTGGAGCACCAAAAAAATGGTGGAAAATGGGACTGAAATATCATATGCATTGGTTGACACAGAAGCTTGAGAAGTTTTGTTGAAAATAAGTTTAGCTCCCAGATGGGCAGGGTTTTTTCAGTGATCAACACTGAACAGCACTGCTGGTAGCACTCACTGGCTCTGCTCCTTAGGCCACAAACATTAGTGACACTGGTCAGCTTCTGTGCTCTTCCCTCTAGTTCTTTTTGTATGTTAAACTCCAGTGTTTAGGTATAGTTTCTGTCTCACTGTATTAGGACTCAAAGGGTTTGAGATAAAATGTATTGGGATTAAAAATGTTAATTTCACGTGCTTGAAGCATTAGAGGAGATCCAGGTCTTCTTCTAATGACAGTACCTTGATGAGTTTCTGGGAGCCAAGGATAAGAGTGCAACAAGGATAATTTCTCTGTTACAAAGCTACTTACACACTGTGCTGAGTTCCTGGCATAGTACAGGCAAAGGTATTTAAAGTGTATTTTCTCCCATTTCTTGACCTTTGTCCTTTGCCTTGCCAAGGGCAAATATTTTATATCCTCTAGCATAATTTTATTGTCTTCTAAGAGCTTTGCATGGTGCCTTCCCATGCCTTTATGAGAAGAGGAACCCTTTTTTAAGGTGGAGAAAAGAGTTTTAAAGTGCAGAGACTGTATTTGTCCCACGAAACATAAAACATCATGCCAAACATCAGTTTCAGAGGACATTAGCTGCTCTTACAGATTAACCTGAGGGGAGGCTCAATGTGATCAAATGGAAGAGTCATTAAGGAAGGAGAATGATGTTTTTTGCCCAAATGGTGTTCTGGAACCTTGGCTTAGAGCAAGAGACCTGTGAGGATCCTGCAAGTGGAGGCTGCCTGAGAGACATTAAATACTTTGGCGATGAACCTCACCCAGATGCTGCATCTTATTTTGAAGCACACATATGCATTCTGCAGTAATGAAAGGATTAGGGCTTGCAGCCCTCCTTATGAGTCGTCCTCCATCAAAAACTGTATGCTTTTTTCCTGACACAGTGGAATCTAGCATCCAGTCTCACATGACATTAATTACTATTTGATTATTATCTTTAATTAATTTTTACTAATTAATTACTCTCTGCATAGTAAACAGTTATTGAGGAACTTATGAAAATGGTCAGTATTAAAGATCACCTTATATTCAGTTTGTAGAAATAAAACTGTGCTCAGAAAGCTGCTATTAACTTGACAAGCCTTGATCACCAGAGGGAGTTACAGCATAACTTATTAGTACATTTTCGGGTGAGTAGGCAGTCAGTTCAAGACTTCCACACGTACCATGAGGGACTTAACAGATAATTTTGTATTGATGTTTGTAGTTAATATTTTTTTAAATACTCAACATACATTTAATATTATGACTGAGAACCGTCAAAGAGCTCTTTTGGGTCTCAGAGCTAAAGAAACACTTGCTCCTGTGTACTTTACTTTTATCGGCATTAGGTATGGAAAGCCTATGCAGGGCTCTGTGCATGTAGCAAACAGCCAAGGACAGTGTAAGAAGTGGAGGATCCCTGGGGAGCAAGGTGGGGACACACAGAAAGAGCCAGGCTGGGAAAACGGCACTCTGGCTTCTCCACGGACCTGCTGTCAGATCCCCTTGTCCCTCACAGCCCCAATCCTGAGTCTGGAGCCAGTCCGTTCCTTAAGCAGAGGCATCAGCCTGCAAGCAGCCTTTTTGCAAAAGAATACTTACAACAGAAAGAAGGCCTCTGAAATTCTTGGGTTTTCTTATTAATGTTCTCTTGACTTACACAAGGGAAATGCAATAACCCATGGAAAACCTGCTGTCCCATCCTGTCACTGCAAGACATGTGCTGCTCTGGCTCATGATGTCTGGTGTCAGGTTTGCATGACAAGCCATACCAAAGGCTTTTGCAAAGCTCCCTAGCAAACTTCATTGTTCTTTCTTTGGGCTATCAGGGAGGGAAACACAGCTGCCTGGGACTCCTTAGTCTCTCTCTAGAGGCAAATTGAGGTTCCTGTGTTTTGTGGCACAGGTCTCAGATCATAAGCTGAACCGTCAAGTTTCAGCTGTCCTTTCTGAAGATAGGCAGTAAAACTACTGAAATGAGGTTAGGCAAAAAAATTTTCAAAATTGTTTTAGTGCTTACTTGTAAAAGTTTCAGATAGCAGTTTGTGGATTTCCCTGGCTTACACCTGCATTCAACAGACACTTTCTGAAAGCAGCTGCTCCCTAAATCTCTCTCTCAGCAAGAGAGCTGGGGGAAGAATAACAGATGGAGAAGTACATATGAGCTATATGCCATCGCTTCACCACCTTTTCACAAGCTGGCAGTGTAGGTATCAAGCCACACAGCAAGAATCACCGACAGGGTATATCCCACCTAAGGAAGCAGTAGTATTTGCCTGTCTGTCACAAAATAGCTCTCTGTTATAGATGCAGCAACCAGCTCTGTTCAGAGACCTCCCTGCTACTTCTGACCATGATCTCATGATGTCCCTTCAATCATTGTGTCCCATGGTATCAGAAAACAATCTGGCAGATATGCCAAACTGTTCGTCCTGCTTGAAGTGTTCTCTAAATAAAGCCAAAAGAATTTGGAAGAACTGTCTGTTCCTTACTTACTCTGAAATAACTAATATAACTAATATTTGCTGAACTAGAACCATCATTTTTCTGGACAGAAAATTTACAAATAGCAAGCAAACAGAAAGGGAATAATATAGCAAAGGGCAGCAGTGAAATAATGGAAATGAAGTCTTGAGTCCTGGAATACAGAGCAGGATACCGTATTAGAGGGCAGTGAGTAGAATACAGGAAGACCAGGTTGCCTCATTTGGGCATGGATACAGGAGAATGTGTGGTCCTTTTCCTTGTTTATCATGCTGGGGTATCATTTCACAGCAAGAGAGTCACTGTGAGTTACAGGCATTACTGAAACTACTATTTGTATCCTGTCAAATGCATCCACCTGATAACATGAGAAAGATGCATTTTTCAGATTTAATTCCTCTTACTCAACACAGAAGTCAGACAATGCAAATGGAAAAAGGCATCTGGAACACTCATTAATTGTCATTTTCCATCGCTACTTGTCCTCTTTGTAAGTCTGCCATTCCCTGATCACATATGAACACCAGCTTTAGGTTGCATTATCCTGTGGGAAGGGGAATGAGCAGGTTCAACAGCCCGTGAGGAGTGACATTACTCCTTCGTTACATTAAGGAGTTACATTACCTTCATGGTCATAGGTCCATCAGACAGTTTAGGCTGGCAGGGACCATAGGAGGTCTCTAGTCGAACCCTCTGTCATGGGATCAGACCAGGTTGCTCAGGGCTTTACCCAATCATAGCTCAACCTCCCCCAAGGATAGAGACGAGCCCAGCACTTGCTCTTGCTGTTTCTTGCCTGCTGTCCCTGAAAGTCTCCTCAAATCAGAATTCATTTCAGCTGCCAATGATGAAAGGGGTGTCTTCTGACTTCTGGGAGGATTTGCATAGGGCTAAGGAAAAAGAGACCAGTTATAAAAAAATCAGACAAAAGAGACTAGTTATTGGCTAGGCACATATCTTTGAAAAACTAGCAATTTAAATGGCCACTAAACACATCACCATTGTATTACTACACAATCACATCACTGCAAGTAATTCCGAGTTTCAACTCTATTGCTTATAATTATTGTTTCTACTGATATGGGTTGTATTACTGTGAAGATAAATTATAGATCAATGACAGAAGCACTGTTTCTATTTGCACCATTTCACTCCTTAAAAAAGCCTTTTTAAAAGCGGTTTAGAGCACATTGCAGAAATGTTCTTAAGCTAGTACCTTTAATTCACTATATGGTGCAGAAGAAAAAAATCCGAGGCCGCACTGGGCTGGTATGTAACCCTCAAGGCTGCAATGTAGACATGTCAATTTAGTCATGTACGTTTAAACCATGAGTTATGGCAACAGCAGTCAAACATGAGTATTAGCTGTGGCAGGCAGTCCTCTTACCGAGCATCCAGGGCTGTGACAGAGGATAAATGAATTCATTAGCAGATAGATGACAGAAGAAAGAGGGTAATTCTGGGGAAAGTTAGAAAAATATGACTGGCAGAGTGGTGAAGAAGCTTATAATGCAATCGTTGACAAGATGTGTGTTTATTGCCACACTTGGCACAACTGTGTAATGAGCTAAATTATTAAGATGTTATTTTAAGGAAATGGTGAATTTATAGAGTACAAGTTACAGGCAGAAGAGTCACAGCTATTAAAGGCTCATTGCTGGTTGGGACTGCCAACCATAGCAGGCATTTTGGTTGTGTTAAATCCAGTGACAAACCACGCACCCCAGTGTCAGTGAATGTTTGGCACTCATGTTTTTACTCTAAGAAACTCAACGCCTTCACATCCAGCATCAGAGTTGCCACAAAAAAGCTGTACTTAGACGTGGCCTGCAGAAGTTACCTGCTTGTCTGGATTTTTTTTCTCTTTGGAAAAACTGTTAAATGTAGTTTAATGCAGCATCTTGGTCCAAGGGCCTTGGCAACAGAAACTGAGTGTTTATCATTAGAATGTGTGCTGCGTCAAGGGGCAATGCAAGTGTCTTTATCTGCACCGGACTACACTAACATGTAGGATTCACTGTAGGGTCCCAGGCAAGATGGTGTGATGTGTTGGGAGTGTAGGGTGAGTTGGAGCTGTGGGTGGGGAATGCTGTCAGGACTAGAGCCAGGAGGGTCTGTCTAACCTCCTCGGGCATTTCCCTGTGCTGGGGACCTTAGAGCTCACTCTTTTTCAGGTAGCGTCTTGTTCATAGCCCCAAAGGTACACTAGGATTGAGGGATGGGATTAGAAAAGAGTGGATTGATCAATGAGGTTGAAAGGGATAAGATTGAGGGAGGGGCTGGAAAAGGAAGACCATGCTTGATGGATGCAATTTTTGCTGTTGCTGGCATTAAACTGTGCGAAGAGTCATAAAATATTCCAGCTCTGGTTTGAGGGAAAGTCTGCGCCAATTTCCTAGTGATCAAAAAGTGCAGCAGTTAGTATCTGCAAGTGATGCTTGTAACTAAGTCTGACATTTGATGTGTAGCTGTTTACTTCTCTTTCTTTAGTGATAAATAAAACTTCTTTTTGACAAAGAAAAATTTCTATTTATTTTCAGCAGTTCTTATTATTCTATCTTATAGTTATCAACCTATTCTGGTAGTATCCTATAAAGCTAGGACGTAGTGGTGTATCATATGTAATTCTAAGCATGTTCCTGTAAAATACTTCTACAAAAAATCAAAAGAGGGTGTTCGTTCTCTCCAGCAGTGTTAAAATTATAGTTCCAGACAAAATATGGCCATGTTCTTTTAATACTCAGTTGACTTATAGGATGGAAATATGGGCGGATAATTGTATTTCATTTTACACAAAATTTGACCTGAAATGCAAGCTTTGCAGTTCATGCCAGCTGTGCGCAGACAATCTCATAAAGCTGTCAGCCTGGAGACAAAATTAATGGGTTCAGTGCAGAACTGGATGACTGTAAGGTAATTAAATTCTCAGAGATGCCAATATTTAAGTCTGGTGCAAACTTTGGGAGAGATGTAAATGCCATACTTCAGCTTCTAGCAGTTAGAGATCTGGATAAGTCACAGAGCTGTCTACCATGACGGTCTTGCACCTTGTGAGGAAATGGTACTAGGTGGTGTTGGAGGCAGGATGCAGGACTAAAGCAATCTCATATTTCATCTTACATAATAACTCCTGAAAAATCTTGGCACTTCATTTCATTTTTTTTTCTTTAAATTTGAGGCCAATGATTCCTTCCAGAACGTGCCCTATGGAAAAGAAAGTGGTTTTACACTGTGTGGAGATTCCTGATGGCAGACTAATTATTTTGGGAGGTTTCAGATGGACATTTTCTACACTTCAATATTTGTTGGCTGAAATTTCTTGGAATAAAGGATAGGATGCTGAAATTTATGTTTTCTGTGTTCATGGTGAATCTAAATACATGAAGCCATTAATCAGTGAGTAATACATCTCTGGAAATCATAAATAGAATGACTGTTTAAAGAACTGTTTTTATATATATATATAAATATATATATATAT
>NW_010416774.1:22425-42714 GCF_000710305.1 Buceros rhinoceros silvestris | reverse complement strand
CTGGCTCGTGAGGGTGCCTGCCAACTAGCTGTCGATAGCTATTGATCACACGAGCCAGACCCTTCTTCAGAGCAAACATGAACTGCTAATAAGCATTTGTTATGCATCAACTAAAAGCTCTTCCTTAATTTATGTAAGCTCTAACTTTAATTTATGCAGATCTTACAAGTGACCATTCCTCACATTTTTTGTTGTTCTGTAGATAGAAAAATCCAGCTGGTCAAAACACAAGGTCCATCTCCCATCGTATGTATATATACGTGTTTATTTGTATCCACATAGATGTATGAATATGTATTAACTTGTATAACCAATTGGTCAATATTTACTTTTAAATTGCAGTTTCTCTTTTATCGTGTAGTGAGACGTGTGTTTGCACGTATATGAATGCATGCGTACCTACAAATACATACATGAGTCCACGAGACTCAGCTTCTCAGATGCTGCTAGAAAACTAAAAGGCAGAAGAATTCAGGGCAGAGATCTACGATGACCTCTCATAATGCTGCAGTTCAGTCTGTCTCACCCAGGAGACAAAGAAGCCACAGATGAAAGTGCTTGGGAAGTGCCGAGCACCGCAGATACACATGAAGAGCCTTGCTGAGATGAAGGGTTGTTCTCTATATACTGAAATATCAGGGAAAAGATGATTTTTGGAAGGCATCCAGACTGAGTTTCTCCTCTGATTAATGCAGCTAATCTGATCCTGGTATATGTGGCTAAAACACCAGAGGTACCGCACCCTGTGTGGGTTCAGAGCCTTATTTCCAGAAGGGGAGTCTGTGAAGGAGGCTGTTATTTTCATTTTTGGTTTGGCTTTATTTCTCTTCTTAGTTTGGAATTTATTGTGAGTCCTGCAGTCTTTTTTTGGTTTTATTATATTGATTTTAAGCATATTTTAAAAACTGTTTGGCTGATTTCACAACCTAAAATGGACTGTGTACGTCTCTCTTTTGCAGTTAAATACAGAAACAGTCCTACTGTGTCTAAATGGCCCACATGAGTCAAAACGAGCATGGGTATTGCTGATAATTACCAAAGACTTGATTAGTCTCTCTAATTTAGCTACCGTGGCTGAGTTTATGTTTCATCTAACCACCTAATTCACTCCTCTTTCCACCTCTTGTCACCACCTCACTGCTGGGAGAGTGGAAGACTTACCCTCAGATGCGTTCTCTGGAACCACAGAACAAGGCAACTAGAGCAGAGATTCTACTGTCAGACACATGATTTCAGGGACTGATTCCTGGGTTTGAAGAGGTGACTTCCACAATGTTCAGGTATTTAGGGGTAAGATCTGGTTTGGATGGACGTGAACTCTAGATATCTTACTGGGTTAATCTTAGCCAGCTCTCCAGCTTGCGTTAAAAAAGACATGTTCTTTTACAATAAGAGCCGAAATAATTCAAACAACTTGTGTCAGCTCTAAACTTGGATTAACAAATAGACTTTGAGAAGATGAATCTGAATTAAAAGGCACTGAGTTAATTTGGGAGCTGTCTATATGCACTCTGACTAACCTTATGGATATTTTAATTTATCTGAGCTTTGGCTTTCTCTCTGTGGAAGCTGCAAGACTTTGGGGCAAGGGTGTTGTTACAAAGATATATAGAGCCCTGCAGTGGGGACAATCAATTTCTAGGTCACCTTTTGTGAATGATTGTACTAGGAATAGAAAATTTCATTCAATGAAATAAGAATTAGCAGAAATAGATGGGGCAAGAGCCATGATATTACAAGAAAACAGCTCAACTTCATCTTGATGAAGGGTGTTAGCGGCACCGACCTAGAATTAACCAGCCTCACACTCTCACACATCAGTAGCGATTAGCTACAATTTTCCTATCGTAATTAACTAATCATTTGCCTTTGTCACCGCTGTATTTAAAAGACCAACACACGGAATACCTACTTTCGATTAAGCAGATATTTTTTGTTTGAATGGCTAATAATAATTATATGGCATTGCCCTTTGTTAATGAAAGGGGATTTGGGCAATTAAATGTATTCTGAAAAGAACTAATTTTCTGAAATTTTATTTCTAAAAATAAATAGATAAACTGTTTTGCAAAGGTTAAAGCTTTTAGCGGGAAGACTCTCTTCCTCATAAGATTGACCTAAAGGATAAAGACAATAACTTCTGTAGAAAGCATCTGAGCTTATATAAGTCACATCCTGAAAATATTCTTTAAATTTGGGAAAGGCTTCTTGGTTTCCTCTATGTAAAGCACCCAAAATATTTAGCTACTTGGAATCACTGTTCACGTCTGAAAACTACACTCCCTAGGATTTAGGGAAGGTTAAGCAAAGGAGAATTGTGAGCTGCATGATTAAACTTTTACTCCTATTTTTAATAGCAACTTTGCATTGGTCAGATCCAAACTCCCTCCAAGACTCTGCCCAGTAATGCCTCCAACTCAGCAGTAAATTTAAGCACATTCTGATCTTTGAATACATGTACCAATAAATACAATAAGCGGAAAACCATGGGAAAAGTTACTACAATGATGTTTACAGATTTCTGCCTCAAGTGTCCATGCAAGCAGAAACAATTACATACTTATTACTTATTACATAAATATTTCATTTATGTAAATGTGTTTCATAGTGAAACTCCTCTGCAAATAGATTTTCTATTTCTCTTAAATAAAGAAATGTGAAAGAAGTGCACTTTCTGGAACACATATAGAGTGAATAAAAAATACTTACCTTTCAAGTATATAATCTTAATTAATGTACTTATGGGAGCCTTTTGAATATGGTAAATAATCATGGTGAAAATGTTAAGGATGTCAAAATGTTTTCTTTTGCCTTTCATCTGATATACTTTGATATTTTTTACAGAGAAAAAAACAAACAAAATGATATTTCATGCTTAAGTTACACTCATATAATGTGGGAGAAACATGATTTTGTCCTTGGTTCACATTATGTGGTTCAGGCATTCAGACATCAATCTCTCATAACCCATAAACATCAATGCCGTGAAAAAAACTAGGAGACTTCCATCTTTCTCCTTGGAAGACATCAAAGACCCTCTGACCCACAAAAATTCCATCAAAATGATCTGCCTGTGTGAATTATACTGTGGAAAAACTTGTGTGTATTAAAATAAAAATAGTAATAATAAAAAATAATTATAATTCCGGGAGTGCTAAAAGCTACTGTATTTTTTTACCTGGAACATGCATGCTTGGCATCCAACCCCTCCACCTGTAAGTGAACAAATCACAAATCTGTCCTGTGAATCGTGATATAGAAAATCCAGAGGTATTAGCAGCTATTCCCTGGAAAACAAGACAAAACAATATTCAGGACTCAGGATGCCTGATGGCATTCAGATAGGGCTGGTCACAGTTCTTCAGGCTTCAAACAGTGCTATGAGAAGAAGAGGGAGGGTGGATATGGAGCATGGCTTCCTCTGCAGCCAGCTCTCTGACCAGTAAGCATCACTGCGGAAGGAACATCCCACCATGTTTCTGCTAAGGGATAAAGGGATGACACCACATACCAAACGGAGGTATTGCCACAGCCTGCTTTCTGGAGTGTGTGGGTCCCTTGGACAAACTCCAGACAAGCTGTCCAAACTCTGTCCACAGTTGCTAAGGTGACGTTTCATGTGAGAAGTGTGGAAGAGACACGTAACATACCAATGGTTATAATATAGGGCCCTTCATTTGAGAAATGTACAACAGCTCCATAGACATTGTGTTTTTCAGGAAAGGCTCCAAACAGATGTAAAGCAAATATATTGAGGGATCCCTACGGGACTCGCTAGGGAAGTATCGATGATGCCAGCCTTCTGGGGGGGGATACATCTACAAAGTGGGCAGGTGTAAGTGGTCCTCATAACGGGTAAGCTGCAATTGTCCTATTTGTTTTCTCACTGATACTCTTGAAAAGGATGAGATAACAGTCCTTCTGTGAAGAGTACTTCTTAGAATGGCCTGAATTAGTTCACTACAATGGCAAACAATATCTGCAAGCCTTCTCAAGTCAAGCAGACTGAACAGCTTGTTCACTTCACTGTCTGTATCAACCACCAGGTCAGTGATCCCAGATCTTCCAGCACAGTGGCAGTAGGTCTATGTCTCATCTTGTTGGTACAGATTGATAGTCATTAATCCAAAGCTGTAAGAGTCTTCCTTTTGATTTCCTTTTCCTCTGGGATGTTTTTAGGGTTTATTCTAGCAGTGATATATATTCATACCAGTGCCCAGTTCACTGTCTCCTGACCCAGAGCCCCGTTCTACTAGAAAACTAACGCAGCGTGAGCGCCCCTCCGTCTGAGAATGTAACTCAGACACATAAACCATTGTGGCATCTCTGTCTCTCCAGAGGAATGTTTTTAAAACGTAGTGCTTATTGGGATTCCTGGTGGAACTTCAAGGAAGAACAAGATGAGAAAGTGAAAAAGCAGCCAATTTGTATTTTGAATATAAAAGCCAATTTACATTATACGGCCTTTGAAATGTGAATTATATATTATAGGATGAGTTAAACTATCATCTCCGGGAGGAGAAGATTTATACTTCTCCCTAATACATACAGCTACTGATTGATTGGCATAAGTACTTGATTTCCCTTTAATTTTCATTTTTTTATCACCTTTGATTCCAATTATTCTGCCATCACTCAAAGCACAGCTAGAAATACAGACAGGTAGAAGCAAAAACAAAGTTCATATAGCATCAAGCTTTGGAAGTAAATGTTAAGAATGCCAATTTAAACAGCATCAGCTACTGGTTAACATTTAAGTGACAACACAGAGACCAGCTTATGTTGTGAAAGAATATCTATGAAAAATGACACGTCCTTTTAACAACTCATCACAGACCAGTAAATCCCCTTTCTGCTCATGAAGAAACCGCACACCATAACAAGCTTGCAGACATGAAGTCCTGTTATGTATTTTTGCTGGTTTGATTTTTAATATTTTGAGGGAAGAGGAAGTCAAATTATAATCAATTGTCTTTTTCCATCAGATCTGATCAGCTGCTGATAATGCCTCAGTTTTAAACTCTGACAACATTAATTCCTAATTGCCTCTCAAAAGTCATTTGTTCCTAATAGACTGTTTCAGGACTTAATATTCCTACTATTAATAATAATAAATCAGAACTGATGTTAAAAATTGAACCAAATGAGCTAAAATGGGGGCTAGGAATGACAGGAAAACTATCTCAGAGCACGTGTGGGCTCTTGTGTGTAGCCTGCACCCTGCACAAAGGGGGCTATTTTTTTGTTGTTGTTGTTGAGGGTTCTGAACACTGTAAAGTAAACAGCCAGTATTACCCATTTCAACATGAATAGTTCCATCACTACTGGGTTTGCAAGAAAAGCATATTTTGAAATGAAAGACCAACCTATCTCCAAACCCCTGATTTTCAAAGAATCAAATACACTGTTATTAGAAGTGATTTTGCAGGTGTTGAGGCAAAAGAGTGACAGAAAACAAAAGCTAATGGGTACTCTTTGAAAATCAATATGAGAGAATTGCTGCAGTACGGTGTCCCACAGCTTTCAGGGGAAAAAATCACCTGTTTTGAGCTGCCAAACTAATAAATAGGAACAGGAGCTGTGTCCAGTAAGCAACAGAGCTGTTGCAGGGGGTGACAACAGCACTTTAACACAGACATTGATTGAAATGATAGCTTTGACTTGTCACAGCAGATTGCACCCTAGTAATTTATCACAGACAGGGCATGAAATGTTGCAGTGGTCCTTGATGGTCTACATGAAGGTAGGGGAGCATCTGGAGAAAATGCAGATGAAAAAAGCTGGTTTTGTGATAGTATTTTGCCATCCATAAAAACAAAGTGGTTGTCAGAGGGAAGTGATAATAAGTGAAGAGGGGGAACAGGAGATTATAAGTACGAATGAGTGAGGAGAGAGCAACTTATAAATCCAGTAATTTCTCAGTAAAAATAAATTGTTTTTCTAGGAAATGCTGAAGACCAACAGCAACATGTTTTATATGACCGTTAGATATCCATATAAAACAAAGTTCCCAGGTATTTTGCATGTAGGGGAAAGGTGGACAGATGATCCAGCTGACACATATTTCTCTCTACCCACATTTGTTAAAATAATGGACGTTGATGGAAATCAAATATAATTGATTTCAAAAAGTCATAAAGATAAAAACAAATAAATACTGTTTTCTTTACAAACAAAGCAGGGCCTCAGTAGCTTGTGAAATGCTGATTAATTCATATGGAGAATATCCAATGGGACAATTCAAACTTTCTGAGCTATAAAATTATAAAAGGTATTTGATGACACAGGACTGGGTGCAATGCAACAGTCTGGAACTGAAATGCAGTCACTGAAACACTGACTGGGGTTTGCTAAAATTCCTAGCTGGACAATCTGGAAAGGCTGTTTGGCAATTGAAATAGTTGACCTGTTTTTTTATTCACAGATTTCCAGCTTTATTTCAAATCACAGAATCACTGGTGTGAAGAGACCTGCCGTTACCTGGCTGTGCATTTGATAAAGTGCATTTTAAAGGGCTTGTTCTGCATCACAATCTCTACCAATTGGATGTACAAGCTGTTCCAAATTGATATTCATCTTATAGTAAGTTACTCCTTGGTTTAACTGCACTATACCAGACTTAAACACGTGTTGCAAATATTCACATCTGTCAGATGCCAACACTTGATAAACCGTAAATGGGACATTCTCTTGGAAGTGAATCGATAGGCTCTTGGGAGATGTATGGAATGCTGCATCCTAAAAATGTATGGGACATCCGTAAAATAGCTAAAACCTAAACTATGTTTTTTTCACATATGAATTCAATAGAGTCAACGTCAATGTTAACTTTAATCAGGCTTGTTTAAAACCCCAAAGCTCCAAATATGTAATTGCATTTAAATACCTCTGTCTGAAGTGCTAATTAATTAGGATTTTTTTTTTCATTTCTGAAAGCGGTGTGATTAATGACAATTAACACATTGCTAGAGAAAAAAAATGAGGAAAAGAGTTACAATGGTGAGAATGTAGGTGCCCAGAGACACAAAGAAAATTTAAAAGTACTTCGGGTCTTTGTGTTTTAAATATTCACTTTGTGGAAATTACTTTGGTGGGTTTTTTTTTTTTCCTTTTTTCCTTCACAACATTGTCCTGCTTTTGCAACACAGTTAAGCTCGTGGTCTAATTTAAGCAAGTGAATGGTCTTGTAGGAGCTAATGAGGAATTTAGTTAGTGAGTTAGCTAGTCATTTGTCTTCCAATGTCTTGCATAATCATTCTTAGAGGTCTTTTATTTCCCGCTTTTTTCATGACTTTGATTCTGTCTGCTTGTGTGTCCAATAGAAACAAGGGATGAGACTCGACTCCAGTCTGTAATCGACCATATTTTGGTGTCTAAGCTTTCCCGTATTCACCTGAGTAGCTGTAACACTTCAGTTCACTTTAGGGAAGATCACTCTTCCAATTCTTTTGGGGTTAGGGAGTTGATGCAGTTACCCAGAAGTCAGTCTCCTCATGCCTTCTCAAAAAATCTAGAGTACCCCACCTGGCCTTCAGGTCCTAATTCAACAAAGCGCGTGTCTCCCATGGGTTCTTGGTCATGCCAGGCCCCCATGGATGCCTTGGGCACCACAGGGTATCTCAGACAGCACTGATGGCTTGTGTGGAGGCAATGGAATCCAGTTCCAGCCATTTTCTGATAGTAATAGGAGCTTGGATACTTCACTCACATGTAGAGGTACCCATCCAAGGGTTTTGCCGTTTGGAGGTGAACCCCACCTAAAAGAAAGGCATTCACCGTCTTTACGTGCCTGTTTGCCTGTCTGCTGCTCCTCACTTCTGACCTTTGGAACTGTCAGTCACTTTCCACCAAAACTGACAGCAGTGTCTGCGTCTGTGTCTCCGCTGTGCTGGTGAGAAGTGACTATACGCAACCCAAGAGCATTTTTCCTTCCTTTCAAAATCCAAGTTTGGGAGTTTAAATGTGCAAACAAACTGAACTCGGGTTTTAAGAGTCCAGGAAATCTGCTGGTCCGGACAACCACATCATTAGAGCTGTTCCACCATGTAGGCAAAACTAAAGCTCCTGCAAAGTCTGGAGAAATGAGGTAGCCTTAGTAAGAGTTTTTATATTATCCAGAGCGGGGAAAACATTTTGATGAGAACTCAGACTTCATTTGACAGGGGAATTCTGCATAGTAAGAATTTTCTTTTGAGTGCCCTAACTATGAGCAAAACATATTAAAAAGCAAACCAGCAAAGTAGTCAATCACGAGGCAGAAATTCATAGGAAGTGAGGAGCTGAAATAACTGGCAGGTCATCACAAGTTTCCTGATGTTACTATTGATGCATTTGGCATCTGTAGATCCCTTCATTGTCCCTTTCCCTTTATTTTCCTTTCCTTTTTCTACTGCATTTAAAGCCGGTCTTCAGTTTCTAAAAAGTTTACATTTTTGTTAAAAATAAAAAAGCAAGTCAAATTCAAGAAAAAATCTCTGGCCTGTTTTTATAACTAATTTAATGTAAACCTAATTTAATGCAAGTGGCTTTTCCTTTTTATTCAAGAGAATCCTGGGTTCTTTGCTGTTCCCTAAGTTTACACTTGATGTCGTTCCTTTGTCATCTTCAGAGAATTCTTGCGGATTATATTGCTTGCATTTTTACTTTTACAGAAGTAAAATATTTCTGAATATATATATCTCTGAATATTTCTAGTATCCTTTGCTTAGTTGCTTCTAATTAATTTTGCTGCTTCCGTTCCTCTTATTCTGCTTGTAGGTTTGTACTTAGACACATTCTGTGAAAACTGGAATCCATCCCTGAAGCGTTGTCATAGATACCCACAGAACCATTTATTGTTAGAGAAATGTAGATAAATAGTTGCCCAGTGTTCTGCTCTTTCCTGTTTATCTTTGAATTCAGAATGGTCCAACTGGTCATCAATGGCTCAATCCCATCTAGCCCATCACCTCTGCTAATGAGGGAACATCTGTGCAGCTGGCAGATATAGCCCACACAAGACAGAACTCATTATATCCCTGCTCAGAGACCAGTCAGAAAGCCAGGGTGTATCTGTCCCTTTGAAGGGGCAGAGGGGCAATTGCTCGTGTGAAAACCAGTCCCTAAACCTGAAGCTACTGAATTTTACTTTTTGAGACCTTTGTATTTTTCATTACCTTCAGAGCTCTAGGAGGGCAGGAAATGGAGACCCTGGAGCTCTTCCAGTCTCTGTGTCTCTACTGAAACTACTCTGTCCTGCAGAAAAGACTTCAATGTTCTTTTTTTTTTTTTTCAAAAGCAGCAAGAGCTTAGTGGATAGAGCCTTTCTCTTTGACTCTAGCTGGGTTTGCCCCGGTTCCTAACCTCATCTGCAAATGCAGCATTTTTTTTTTCCTAATGCCTGTTACAAGTTTGTTTTGTCCATTTAGCCTGCAGATTGCCTCAGAGGAGGGTAAACATAGTTTGGATTTTTTGTGGTTATAGTTTATTATTACTACTATTATAATTAATTTCTATTAGTAGTAGTCTAATAGTATTATTATTATTATTTCATTACTATTGTGTATAGCTATAGAACTTGATAGTCTTGCCATGATGTAAGTTAAAGCCTTAGAAATTCATGTTAACGTTGGCAACGATCCTCTCCACTGCTGCACAAATAAGCCTTGTATTATAATTACGAACAAGCCTCCAGCAAGGCCCTTCCCCTTATTACTGCAACTGGCAATACATCACAGCTGAGTAAGTGCAGCCTAGATGTGAATCGGAGCAGGAAAAAAATCCCTTTACTGCTCTGTAGGAGGGATAAAGCTCCTACAAAACAGCGTTACAGGTAAGCCCCGATTCCATGGGACATAGCAAGAATTTTAACGTTGACTTCCATTAGAAGTCAAGTTTTCATCCTTTATTGATAAAATTAATCTTATTTGAAGAGTGTTGTAGTGGTGAGCCTACGAGCTGGAGCGGAACGAATCACCCGAATGCCAATGTGGTGTGTGTAGTGAGACCCGTTTATTGTTTACAATACTTCTCTATTTATAGACAGTGGATTCTTGCTCACGTGACTGGTTACACAGTGATTGGATATGTTCCTTGTCACACAGACAGTATGCACCTCTTAAGGCACTATGATTGGATACAGGAGTTAGTTCACTAGCAGTTTCTGATTGGTTACTGTTAATCAAACAGGAGCTAGTTAGAGATACAGTTTCCCACACAATAACGTTGCAGCTGGGTTTTGGCTGCTAAGTTTCCCAGAGAGAGTAGCATATTTTTCACAGTTCTAATTTCTGCTAGAATGATAGCAACAAGCGTCTTCATAGCGAGAGAAGTAAAAAAGGTTCTCTGCATGATAGGAAACTGTGATTTCCTTTCCGCTGAGTTTCTGGCCTCCTTGAGGTTGGATTATTCTTACATAAATAAATTTTAAAAGTAACTTTTATTTCCTCCAAAATTTCAGTTTCAGTTTTAAGCTGTGCCCAATACAAAGACTGCAGCTTAAATGTGCAGGCAGAGATGTCCTTCTCAAGCTGCCGGAATCTCAGTAACTGCACTGAGGAAACAAGTTTGTCATTTGTTTATGAACTCCTGAAGGACGGCCTTTCATGTGCATTTTGAATAACTAAAGACTGCTTCTCTGTAAGCTGGGATTGACTGGAGTCTTCAGATAAAAGTGTTTTTCCCAGCTTCTGAGGTAAGTTTCCAGTATCAGCTGAGTGCCATCCTCCAGGAAGAAATGCTATAGAAAGGTTCTCGCTGTGGAGCCTCACCACAGTATCTATATATAGTTTGGAAAGCTTGCTGCACATGAATAGCGCTATAGAACTGTGAAATATAAATATTCATCATAATTAATGTGTTGTGCTCTTGCTGCAGCTCTCAGTTCAAAAGCTTATCTCATTTTGGATATTTCTGTATCTCACATTGTCCTTTACGTTATTCCCTTACTGCTTTGGAAAAGTTATTTGACTGTTCAGGACTGAGACTGAATGCTGCACTGCATTCTCTCACCGAATGTGTTTAAAGGGACAGATTACACAGTTTGGATTAAGCCAAGCTATCATCAAATAAATACAAATATTATGTTTGCTCTCTGTACACTTTGCATACAGAATTCAGGATTTTTTCCCCTTTTATAGATAGGGGCACTGAGGTAAAGTGAAGTAAATTTCTGAAGTTCTCTGGCGGTGACAGTTTACAAAGAGAGCACAAACGAGGTCCGGTTTTCAGAGCTTTCAGAACTTGCAGCAGTTATTATGCTTAGTAGGAGCTTTTGCACACACTGGACACCAGGAATTCCAGTGCTTTCGACACAGCCTATCTGCCTCAGTATGGGTGAGAGCAGTCGTGCTGTTTCAAGCATTAACTCTTGGTTCAGTACCAGAACATGTGCTTACCAACGCCTCTCTGCACTCACAGGCTCAGAGTCGGGGGGTGCTGACACTGGAGTTCTGTACTCAGGAAGCACAGCTTCACTGCACCTTGTGTATCATCCCATCTAACAGACTGCTCTGAGAAGGCGGTGGGTGATAAAGTGATGTTTTCATGTAAGACTATAATCAGTAACGCACATACATGCAAAAAATGTCCCCTTTTTAATGTTACCCCTAACTGACCTGCTCAGGAGGTTTGTTTGGCAGAAGTTATTGATCTTCTTCATTGTAACTGAGCTTTTAGCGTTACTTTGTGTCAGGCACATTTACCTTGCTCAATTCGGTACAATTTTTCCTGCAGAGTTCTGCTCAAAACCACTCTCCCTTTCTCCACGGATTGCTATGGCAACCAGAGAAACCAGAAAGATGATGTCAGTATCTACATTCATGAAGAGGAATACCTGGTTATTGTTTGAGCCAAGTTCTCTCCAACAAAGATATTTGCTTTACTGTTGAGGTGTGAGAGCAGGGGATGAACAGCAGAAAATCCCCGTGACTAGGCTGTGCTTGGAACTCGACTCCTGCCGTTAGAAATCCCCAGGAATTAGAAAACTCCTGTTTCCCAGTATTTCACGGGCTGAATGAGCCAGGCCCCATCAAGCTCATTATCTTAGAGTAAATCTCAATATGTGCTGTAAGAGGAGGCAGAGGCAGACCTGGAAAGCAGCCCTGCAGAAACAGCGGCGGCAGTCTGCCCTCAAAGGGCTGGATGCAGCAAGACAACTTACTGGTTACTGACTAATTTCTCAAAGGTACAAGATTGGAAGATGCAGATCAGAGCTTGGAAGCCAAAAGTGAAAACGAAACAGTTTTGGTACCCCATTGACTTGTCTGTTTTGCTTTAATTCTTAAATATCTTCTTACATCTGGTAACTTGCTCGTTTATTTATTATTTTCTCCTCTACTCGATTTGAATTCAGATACTGGATACAAAAGCAGCAACTCCTCTTTCGTCTTTCCTTGCATTTCAAACTTATTGTTCAAATTTAACACTCACTTATCTGCAGGTGAGGACAAAGAAAATATTTCCTAAGAAATTTCCGTCATAATGAAGGGGAAAATCAAGAGAGTGTAAATGATAGGATGTGAAAACTTTTTTAAAAAAGTAACAAAACAACCAAAAATCAAAACTACTTCATGTGGCCACTTCTGTTTAAAACGTTAATTAATGATGCCACTGCAAATGGTGCCACCATAGTGACACAAAGGCAGGAGGCATTGTCAATCCAGAGGAAGACCCAGAAAGGAAAAGATTACCCTGTGGACTGCAATGTCTGAATTGAAGTGAAAAAACTAAATAGTTCAAAATATAAGGTTGTGCTATCAGGGACTAATAAGTACTTCTAGTATAGCTGGGAGCTAGACATACGGACAGGATGACAAGGATCTGGGTGTACTCGTTAATCACAGGATGACTATGAGTCATCAGAGTAACACAACCATGAAGAAGGCTAATGGGATGCAAGGATGGCTCAGCGAAAGTGGCGCCAGTGGAGACGGAAAATCGTTATATTTGTTAAGCAACATTAGTAAAACCTTGTCAGGAATAATGGATACTGCACAGGGAAGATTATCTCGAAATGGAATAAATAAAGAGAAACCTTCTGCATAATTAAAGAAGTTAAAAACTTCAATTACAAAAAAAAAAGAAAAAAAAAGGCCGGAGAGATTTTCAGCCAACAATGTACAATCTCTGCTTGTGTTCGCATTGGGATTGGACAGGCAGCTCTGACAAGGAAGAAAAACTATGCTGTGATAGAGGCTGGCATCGGCAGCAGACCATAACCTTAGCTCAGAATAAAAATAATGGGAATTTGGGGCTATTTGAGTACTGAGGTTCTGAAACAAATTTACAATAGGAGACAAGGGGTTAAAAATCCTTTGCGATATATTAATCCCCTGTCAAACGTATTAAGGTATTTGACTGCCACTGGGCTTGGTGATTTTTTTAGCAGTCCTATACAGCCAAGCAAAGTTGCATCCATGCATGGAAAGGATAGATATTGTTTTTCCCTATGAAAGATCGAGCCTATAATTAGCCCAAGAGAGATTTTATTATTTACTGTCTTCCCAAGACAGGCAGTCATACAAGCCGCTCCTGTGAAGCTAAGCTGAGTATTTCCACAGGACAACTGGGAGCTCAGCGCAGACACAAACGCACGCACACCTCTGTAGTCACATCAGGAATTAACGCCACACGGTGGGTAACCTCGGTAGATTGGAGCAGTTGGTGCCGAGGTTCCCTGCACTTCTGCAGGGAGCTTGGACAACTACTTATCAACTTAATATCAATTTCAATATAGTTGATTGGCTGGATGAAACATGCCACTTGCATGTGTGAATTTAAAGCCTGGGGTAAGAAACTGTCCTATAGACGTGTTCTTCCTTTACTTCAGGCCGCTCTAGGAAGCACCACAGTTTTCGTCTACACATACATGATGTAAACTATGTCTGCCTGGAGACAATAGAGAGATTGAAAACAAAATCAAATAAACAAAAAACCTCAGGGTTTTCTGAAGCAAATTGCTGCTTTAGACAGAATAAGTCAGTGACAGAGGATTTGTTATTGTATTTACAAGCAGCAGGGTTCGTTATCAGAAGCAAAGGGGGAAGGATATGCCAATCTTTCAAGGTTTTTATGTCTTTGAACATGAGAGAGCACTTCTTAAGAGCCTCCTTCAGTCCTTCAGTTAAAACCAAGTGTCTCCTGGGAAAAGGAGAAGAAAATCAGTCAGGCGAGCAGCTTTTCATTTAAAGTTTATCTTTTCTGTGATTGTTGTTGAGACGAGGTAGGACCTAGAGCTATTGGGGGTGGAGAGAGGAGGGCAGGGAGTTCCATCTCCATTGCCTACAGGGCTTTGTCACCTGACAGTGTTGTTTGGTCCCTTTTCTGAGACCGGGAGAGTCCGTTCAGGCCAGCTTCAGCCACGTAAAAGCAAGCCGTATGACTCCTCACTCTTGCTGCTTAGGTCACTCACTGCACCATTTCAAGCTCCCCTAGTCTCTGTCCCAGCAGTTACAGAAGTCACAGCTATTTCGGTAATGATGAAGAATAAAAAAAGTAATATAAATATATCGTTACGGGTATTGTTAGAGATTATAGATAGATATTTTGATAAATAGATATATAGATACAGATAATATATCACAATAAATCTGAAAGTGTCAGAGTCCCATTAAGATGAGACCTCGCAGAGGAAAGGTTGACCTTAGAGTGATGTGGTTATGTTGTAAAAAAAGACAAACTCACAAAGAAATACTCTTTGTCCAGGGTCGCACATCTAGTGAGGGGCTGAGCTGAAAAGAGAATCTCTATCCTCCAGCACCCATCCTCCTCCTGGGTATCCAGATCCTCTTCTCACCCCCCCACCCCCTGCCTTTTTTCTTTCTTCTTGCTCAATCATAGCAAGGAAGGGAGATTTAAATCTACATTTAAGTTTTACAAAGGAAAAAGGTCTTCTGAATAAACGTAATTTAACTGCAATTTTCTTCCTCAGTTATGAAGGCTCATGCTGAAGACTCACACTTCCACTCTCTGTGTCATGGTGTATATTAAATGTAGGAAATCAGTCTGAGCTGTATTATTGGTTTAGGAGAATCCATGTACAATTACTTTTTAAAAATTACAACGTACTTCAGACAGTAATAGCTGTGCCTCTTTATAGAAATAGAGGTTATAATCTAGACATTAAAATTCCACAACCAACTGCTTCCAGCTATTCACATGCATGAAACACTGCACAGCTTCCAATTTTTTTTTTTTTTTTTAAATTTGCCACTTTCTGGCTCCTGCAGAGAGTAATTTCCTTGGAAAGTGACTTCATCTAAATAATATTTAAGTATGCCACAAAGAATATCAACAAAGACAAATTGTCTCACATCTCAGCCTAACCAAATGTTCGTTTATTAAACGGCCGAAAATCTGATCAACATGGAATGAGCTGAAGTTCCCTCAGAAAGAAAGGAGAAGCGAGGGGAAGCTCTTAAATGGAACAGGTTTTAAAATACAGAGGACTGATTTGCATTGCTGCAGGCACACACAATTATTTGCAATAAAATTGGACAAAAGGCTGTTGTGGACACAGGATGGTTCATAGCACTAACAGTTACGTAGATGATAGCCAGTAAGAAGGTTACTGCACAGTATTTTTAATATATTTAGAGAACTGCCTTGAAACCTGGTGTCCAGGACAGCTGTGGCTCCCATCTTGGTGGTATACAGGATCCTGATCCTCTCCGGGTTTTTTCCAGACACTGTGTCACATTATTTTATATATTACACTCTATTACATTATTCCCAGAGAGGATTTGGGTGCTGTACCATAAAAAGATGAACTTGCATAATTTACTATTCAAATACATGGAGATTCTCGGTACTTTGCACAGGATAGGTGGCCACCTGCCCCCCTGTTTTGATAGACTTGGGAACATTGCTTTTACTGCTACGTTTTTCTGAGCTGAGAACATTATAGGCAAAAAATTCACAGGCCAATGAATTATCAGACATATGGACAACACTGATTTGAAAGAAACTGTGGGCTTTATGTAAAGTTCCCACAAAATACCAATAGGATTCCTGCTTGACCTTGGAACGGCAGGTTCAGAGCTGGAACAGACCCACCACACTGCTGTGTTAATCACTCAGTTTCTCCTGTGCTTTATTTCAAACAGGGATCTGTGAAAGACTGATGCTCATACAACAATAGCAGGTGACCCATGAAGTGACTGCAGGAATATATTGAAGATAAAAATTAAAAAAAGGTATATTCTACCCCCACCAATCACATGAAATCGAAGTGACAGGAAATTTAAGAAAAGGAAAGATGCGATCTTTCAGCAATTACACACAGTTTCTTCTTTTATTATTATTTCTTTCTTGAGTGCCAGTGTGGTAAGACTCTTATGAGATTATTTATGTTTTTTTAAAAAAATACAAGTTCATTTTTTTCAGTCATCAAGATTAGGGAGGTATCTGTAACTGGATCGGCTTCACCAAGAGAGAACCACTGTGTAAGGCCGGGTAGCCGGGTACCACCATCCCACCGTTACTCCCTTGTCCTTACATCTGGAAGGAGCTCTGGGGGTTGCAGAGGGCTCAGAGTTTCTGTGGGAACTGAGCAATGCAAATTCTTCTCACTCTGGAAGAAAATAGCTCTCTACAACATCTGTTTCTAGGCATTACCTTCCAAATTTTTTTTAGTATTTCTTGAGAAAAAAATGCAAAGTTTAATCTCCCTCTGCATCTCATTTGAAAGTCTATATATTACAGGCAGGGAGAGAAAAGCCCACGATTGACCATGGGTAATTTGAGATATCATTTGCAATGTTATCTCCCCTAAATGTGTTTCTTTTATCCCCTCTACCTTATGCAAATCCACTTTGCTACAGACACACTCATGTAACATTAATCTGGACTATGTGATGTAAATCAAATTTTTACCCTATATTGCATAAAATCTTACTCTCCAAACCAGACATGCCGCAAGAATTAGCTTGTACAGGGGAAATAAGAATCTGTAAGTGTTACACATTCACCAATGCAATTCCTAAACGAGACAAGATATTAACCTTATTATTCTAAACTTATCATTCTAGAGAATATTAGAATCTATTAGAATTAGAATCTAGTTATTATTCTAGAGAAGAACAGAGCTTTCATTTATTAAAAACTAACTAACTAACTAACTAAATCCCAGGAATTATGCATAGCATCCCGGTGTACTCCTCTTTCAGCACTGCAATTAGCAGTTCTTCCCCGATAAGGAGAGACAGAGGCTGTACTAGTCAAAGAAATGGTAGAGCTCTAGAAATACTGTTCTCGTATTTCTTCTAGCACAATTTATTATGTTTTTGTGCAAGGTTTGAACGATAGGATGATCTTGTGGGGAGGGTATCAGATTAAACCTTGGCATGTATGTAATTCATTCCTAGTTCTGGCAAAAGATGCTTGTATAGCCTGCAAAAAGTCCCTCAATTCCTCTCTCCTGCTTGTCCAGCATTTGTGGGTGTTTGACTGTTTGATTCCAACGACAGTTAGACGGTCATATACATTTAAGGTTTTCTGCATAAGTTAATTTACTTTATCATGAGGCGTACAAAACTCTTTCTAGTCATGAATGTCTGAATGAGAACCTGGAGGACAGAGACTCTCTTAGATTACGCATTTGCACTAATCCTACTGTAAAGGGGTTGCTAGCTGAAAGAAACCTAGGCATGCGTTGGGAGGAGTGATAAACACCAATAATTTAAGGAGCTTAATGAAACTATCCATTTCAATGAGATATTGCCATGTTAAAGGGAGAAGTTAAGTAGTGGAAATGTTTACAAATCAGGACGTTAAAAGCAATGTGGAGCTTTCCATAACGCATTATTGTGTAACAAGACTGTGATGGAAGCTGCTGTGAAAAAGTATTTAAATCAGTAACCAGTTTAGCAGGGGGAAAACATTATACTCATCATTATTACTCTGTTAATAAAAAATTAACACCATTTTCATATTTCAGTTCTTAAAATAAGAGTGCATTATTTGATTTCTTCAGAAACGTTGAGGATCAAGAAAAGAGCTGCACTGACTGAGACACATAGTGAGAAAGGAAAACAGATGCAGATATAAACAGGCCGAGAATTATATCCAGCATGTGGAACTGCTAATTCTGTATTGAATTGCCATCAGTGAAGAAGCATCATTTACACCAAACCTTCAGATAAACTAGATTTCAGTCAGTTCCCATAGAGAGAAGGATGGTCTTGAAGGCTGGTGAGCTTTTAGGAGTCTAAAGTTTAGGTTATTGGTCTGGGCTTAACAGTAATGAACATTACCCAAGGTCAAGGAGTAAGCTATGGCCATTGTATTGTTATCTATTGGGTCATTCAGTACCTTTCAAGGTGGAAAACATGTTTATTTTAGTCCTGGCTCATTAAGTGACTTTATATATAGCCTTACAACCCTACTAGGGGATCTTTCGACAAAATAATAAAAGTTCCCCTGCTTAGTCCGGCTTAAATATCTGTGTTCAAAATGGTTGTTCTGGGCCAAATGCTGGAAAATCTTGTCATAGCACATAATTCTGTGCAAAGTCTGGGTTTGAACCAAGTTAGGGTATTTTTGTGTTCTCCACTGACTGACTTACACCAAAGATTCTGTTTTCTTTTTTGTTTGGTCTGTTTGTTTATATTGAGAGCTGAATATTTAAGAAACTATCTGAAGGATAAACAGAGTCAAATCTTCCAGGACATCTTCCAGGCCAGCAGTGTGCTCAGATGGCCAAGAAAGTCAACAACATCATGGCTTATATAAGAATTAATGTGGCCAGCAGGAGTAAGGAAGTGTTTGTCCCCCTGGTGAGGCCACACCTTGAATACTGTGTCCAGTTTTGGGCCCCTCACTACAAGAAGAACACTGAGGTGCTTGAGTGTGTCCAGAGAAGGGCAACAAAGCTGGTGAAAGGTCTAGAGAACGAGCCCTATGAGAAGCATCTAAAGGAACTGGGGTTGTTAAGTCTGGGGAAAGGAGACTAAGGGGAGACCTCACCACTCTCTACACCTACCTGAAAGGAGGTTGTGGAGAAGTGGGAGTTGGTCTCTTCTCCCAAGTAACAAGTGACAGGACAAGAGGAAACGGCCCCATGTTACACCAAGGGGGGTTTAGGCTGGGTATGAGGAACAATTTCTTTACAGAGAGGGTTGTGCAGCATTGGAACAGGCTGCCCAGGGCAGTGTTGGTGTCTCCATCCCTAAAAGTGTTTAACAGCCATGTGTGTGTGGTGCTGAGGGACATGGTTTAGTGGCGACCTGGCAGTGCAGGGTGAACAGTTGGACTCGATGATCTTAAAGGCCTCTTCCAACCAAAATTATTCTGTGATTTTGTCATCTACAGCCAACTTTTAAATAGTGTTCTACATTGTAATACAAGTAACTTTGAATAGACTAAAATAAATATGTAAGAGAAAAGTAAGTGAATAGGCTCTTCATCTTTTTTTCTGGAAGAATAAATATGACAGTCTCAAGTTTTAGATTTAGATGGTCTTGGGTTTTAGACTAAAAAAAAAAAAAAACCTGCAGTGAAAGGAAGTGAAAAGAGAAAATCGAGAATTTGTTGTCCTATTCAGTACAGTTCTTTAGAACAACATGTTTTCAGACTTTTTTACCTCTGCTTCTTAAATGAAGTGGATTTTGATCAAATGTAGCACTCAGGAGATGTGAGATTAATGCATTTGACAGAAGCAAAAGCAGAGTAAATAGGCATTATACAGGTTTCATGAGAAAGCTCAGCTAGAGTACTTGAATGTGATCTTTCAACTGTTATTATTGCCTCGAGCTCTTCAAACTTCCAGCTATCTTTTTTTTTTTTTTTTTCTTCCCTTGGAGCTATTTTGCAAGGAGTATGAATGAGGCCACCACAGCAGTGGGGGGTAAAAGGTTAGGCTGAGTTCAAATAAACATTTTCATGTTTGGCTGGTTTCCCAAGCCCACAGTCCAAAGAACCCTGTATTAAACTTGAAAAAATGTTCCGGAAAATTTAAAGAAAAGGGAAATGTATAACCTTTTTTAAAAAATTATTTTAAGAGCAAAAATTACCTACACTTTACAGAGCTTTCACTCTAAATAATAGATCATCATTAGAAAGATTCATTTGGGACGAGAGTGCATTTATTATTGTTAAAATTGATCTTATTGCTTGTAGCCTGAAACAATATTGAGTCACAGTCTTTAGTTCAAAAAATCCGTGAAAATGTTGTTACATGTAGATGCAGGTGCAGATAGAACCATAGCTCTAGGAAGATATAGTAGATCTTGAAAGATCATCTTCTTCATTTGTCCACTTACTGGTTTGAATGAAAGAGCAGCCAAAAACACCTGAAGTTCTACTACTTTGTGA
>NW_010416774.1:10187-22320 GCF_000710305.1 Buceros rhinoceros silvestris | reverse complement strand
TTCAGCAGACTCCATGATTTCATCTGAGACAGGACCACAGCAAGACTATTACTGTCTTCCAGAAAAAGATTTTGCTGTAAAATGATCTCTTATTGAAAAACAAAACAAAACAAAACAACAACTTTTCACAGAAATTTAGCCAGGTCTTCTTACAAGCGTTTGTAAAGAATCATGCCAATACAGATGTTGAAGTGAAGCTACTTTCGAAGTAATATGATGATACGAGCAATTTCCTAGGTGATGGGTGACCCATGTTCAAACCTTCAAGTGTCCTGACGTGAAGCTGGAAACAATTATCACACTCAGAAATGTTGTTTTTCAGCCAGGTCTAGCACTATCTAGCTCTCTAAGATGAAAGGTGCTGTTTGCTAAAGGCCGTAGGACTTTTTGAAAATAGGACTGGTAACTTAGGGCTCTGAGTGCGTTTACCTGTGACTCTCAGCTTACTTTTTCACACAATAAAAATAGTTTACACAAAGAGAGAGGTGTCAGATCAGCTGTCAAGTGCCAAGAGGAAAAACCCTGATTAGGATTACAGGCTCACTTTGACTCACAGCCGGCTTTGGTCCAAGACTGTGAATCCAAGTTTTAGCCTCTGCTTTGTAAGAATTTGCCTCCTGGTTCCTATTGAAGAAGGGAATTTTTTTCTTCACTTCTTATGAACATCTTATTGCATTGTTTTGATGTGATGTTAAACAGCTGTCATTTTGCATTGTGGAGATGGCTGCAGAATAACGGTGCAATTTAAGGTTCTTTTCCCCCTTTTATTTGCAAGTAAAGTTCACTTTCGCGAGCATTCCCTGCTGTAATTGCACCACAAAATACGCTTACTGCACAACTCACTCACCTGCAGATGGGAAAATGTCTTCAAGATACCCAGAGGAGAGAGCGTAAACAGTGACAAGCACTTAGATGTCCAATTAACAAAGCTTAGTTTAAATAGATTAATCACTAGCTACAACCTTTGTTCTTTTAACGATTTACTTAGCCCAGTGAACCCCCTTTTAAAAACCCCGTTTTAAACTATACCAGCTATAGAAATGTAACTCTGTGGCTGCAGCCTCGTATGAAGTAGTGGGTAACTTACTCTGCTCTTATCTCTTTTGTTTTACATAACTGTTTTTCCTGAAGACTTACAGGTTTTTAAAGCTATGGTGTTTTTTAAGGCTGCAGGTCTTCTAACAAGATGTTTATGCTGGACAATTAAAGGTCACCTATTTATATTTTTATTCATCCAAAAAAACATGTGAATACATTCCAGAATTGCACTCAATCTTGATTTTTACTGCAGGAGCTCCTAACATTCCCCTTTGTAGCTAACCCGGTGGCTAATGACCCCCGCTGTCGAACAGGTACGGTGCGAATATAGTCATGGAGGCAGCGTGGGAAACGGAGATCTGATAAATCCAAGAGGAATTCCAGTGAGGAGCTTTTAGAGCTAGAACAGCCCTCCCCCCTCATATATGCACGCAGGCTCCCCAATAATTTTAAATTCTTTTTGTGGCTTTCATCTGTGTTCTTTTCACATGCCTTTTTATTCTTTTCTCGCCTGTTATTACGGGCACCAATACAGGCTTTAAAATATGTTTTTCTCAAATGTACAGCGCGTAGTAAGAAAAGCTTCTTTTGCTTACAGTGTTCCTTTCAACGCTGTCATCTGTCACACTATTTGTTTTTTGAAGTGCAGTATTTGTATGAATGCATAATTTACACTGTATAATTTGCAAATAAAAATACTACCCTTAAATGTGCCAGTTATGTAAGTGATGTCAGATTTCAGACCGTCTTCATATGCTTCTTTAGCAAATAAATTATTCACATTGAGGAAAAATATATATCTTTACTCATTTCCTAAACAGCTAAAATACTTTGCTAAAGTAATCTTCCTACAGTCTGATTACCAAGAAGATTTATTTTAAGTATTTTGCCTAACATCTCCAATCGTATTTAAAAAGTTCAATTTATGTTATTTTTCTGAGCAAAAAGAACTAGAGTACAGGCTTTTTTTTTTTTTTAATTGAGGAGAGATTGTTGATTCAGGTTAATTCACTGTCTGTTCCTGAAAGCCAGAGCTGTGCTCAGCCTGAGTTAGTGATTCCCATGGAGCAACTAGATGAGCCTGGGAAAATGACTGGTCCTTCCTTCGCATTCTCTGTGGCCCTATTCTCCCTAACTATTAACAACTGCCTTTGTATTGTGCCAATGCACGGGACATCCAAACATCACACTGTGGAAGTACAGAACGAGAGCAAGAGCCTTGTCCTGGACAGTTTACTAACCAGATACTCCATCACAGAACCACAAACAGAAGAGCCAGTGGCAATGCAAGGGTGACCCTCTTGACTCTATCTACAGGGTGACTCTTCTATCAACCACTAAGGGCACAAAAAAACGGTGAATTAAATATCCCATTTTATTAAATATGTGGTACTTGAAAACCTTTGCGTTTTGGTTGGGTAGATGTTTAATATGCATTTCAAAGAGGCCTGTAGAGCAGTTACCTGGGAGCCTGGCAAATGAACCAAGATGAACCCCAAGATGGATCACACGGGGCTTTTCTAGCTCCAGACTCCATCATATAATTTAAAAGCAGGCACACGAACATGCAGATGCAGACAGACTGAGGTGTCTCTGGCTGTCTTTGAACTATCCTTCTGTACAGAAAGGTGTCTGAGGTAGCACACATTCAAAAGTTAGAAAAGACGGCACATCCTATCTTCTTTGTTGCAACACTGAAAGCTGTATGATTTGTGAAAAGCCCTTCAGCAAAGCAAACTGCTTTCCCTGTGGACTCTGTGAACTCCGTCCCTCTGCAGTTTTCCATGGTTTCGCTTTTTATTGTTGCCTCTATTTTCTCCTTCTTCTGAAAGTTAACTCCTTTTTGCTTCCTTTTGCACCAAAGTTTGCAAAAATGTACTGATTTCAGCTGGATGCTGTCCGGAACACTTCTGAGATGCAGTTTCTCTTGACCTCTAGATAATCCAGATTATTGGAGTGTTCCTGAGTGTTTTACAAGGACTATTTTGCAGAAGATATCCCTGAACGTAGTAAACCCAGTTCCAGCTATATATGTCACTCAGGCAGGGTTTTCCAATACAATTTAAACTTTAGATCATTATTAAGCATTAAAATTTTAAAGACCCATTTCTTGGCATTTATTTAGAGAATAAAAATGTAAGATTGGAAAGCGTTTACGGGATGGAGAGCGTGCTAGCACAACTTTCCCATCATAAACCTCTCCATTACCCGAATTAGCTTTTTCTTTGAAATAGATTATTTCCCTCTTCCCTTGCTCTCTTCTTACCCATTCCATCCCACAACTTCATTGATCTCATGACTACAAACCTTCTTCTAATTTCCAGCCTACATTTATTCATAGCCAGTTAATTCCCATTTGTTCTTGTGCCAACATTGTCCTTACACTTAAATAGTGCTTCTCCTCCTGTGTTTACTCCATGATGTATTTATAGAGAGCAATCATCTCTCTTCTCAGCCTTTGTTTGGCTAGACTAAACAGCCTCTCCTCTTCTGGTCTCCTCTTGTAATGAGACTAACCCTATGAATAAAGGCCATGGAATTAAGTCCTAATTGAAAATGTGAAGGAAGCAACAAATCAGACCCTTCAAAAACAAGTTGCTTAGAGCCCTGCCTCTAGAGTAACTATTGGCTGAGTTCTTCCACCTGCTTTAAAGTAAAAGACTGCCTCTGTTCGACAAGTATCTCAAATGTTTAGATTCGGGTTCTTTGTCTGAAAACTACGCAAAGGAGCACGTTACCGAGCAGCCGTTTTCAGCACAGCCAGCCTCCCAAATCCAAATTACTTAATAGGAAAATTGGCAAGTTACATAGAAAAAAAGGAAGAGAGAAGAATGTTTGTAGAGACTTTGTCAGGACGCTGAGGATTAACCCTTCCCTGCCTCCTCGTCTCCTGGGAACCACCAGCCGTAACTGCTCCCTGGCAGAGATGCCAGTGCTTTTAGCATGGCTTTATGTGGGGTGGGGTTAGGGGGAATGCTAGACTATTCAGCAATTCAGCCCTAAAAATTGGCTGCACCCAGATCATAAAAAGAAATTACTCATCTGGTTTATACTTAAATGCTTCAGAGCTTAAAAACACTGCTGAGAAGTAGAACTAGAACTAATGTTCTTCTGCCTGTACTGCGGTTTCCCACCAAACAGAAAGAACCAAAGTTACTCTCTGTTGTTTTGCTATACTTTTTTGTTATTCGCTGGCAAAGCTTTATAGATAAGAGGTGACAAGTGCTAGCCTGTTATCAACTCTTCCTGAGTGCAACTGAACAGTAGGTGTAAATTGCTGGGAAGAAGAGAAAGTCAGATTAAAGCAGGAAATAACACTGTTGGAGTAAGGTTCAGACTCACAGGACAAAGATGGGGTTTAAATCAGCGTCGATAACATCATTCATTCTTTACATTCATAACTCTTGGAATTATGTAGTTCATACACATAGGAAATAGAAATACTTACAGAGACAGAAACCGAGTTCTTTCTCCTCCTAGCCAAGAACTCAAACTGCAGATGGCAGATCAATGTTGCTTTGTGCATGAGCTCCCTTAGAGTCTGAATCTACACAATATATAATCATCAGCTGGGGCTTCGACTTCAGTGGCTCCAGGGACAGTGATGTAGGGAAGTACAAGGTATCTATTCAAGCTCAACTGACTTCCCCCAGGTGGAGCACAAAACCCATTAGCATTTGCTAATTATTGTAAGCATTGAAAGATATTGCAGAAGGCAGATAGAAGCTCTGTTAGCTGCCTGAGTGGTCCTTGCTCGTGTAGGTGACTCTTCTAGGGAGAGATCTCTACACCATGACTTGCATAGATGCAGAGCAGGAAAACAGACAATCCTGTGGCATTGTTTTTGTTGTCTAGGTGCTGACTTTTGAGTTTATAAGCACATTTTGAATGACACTTTGGAGGCACCTAACCATTAGCTTTTCAAGTCCGGGTTCCTGCATTTGACACAGTGTGTCACCCCTCTCAGGCAGCATATTGCATTTTCGTACATTACAGCGTAAGCCCTTGGAGCAACTGGTCAGTATATTATTCCACATGTTTGTTTAATCCCTGTGCTGGTTTTGGCTGGGATAATTTTCTTCATAGTAGCTGATATGGAGTTAAGTTTTGGATTTGTGTTGAAAACTATCTTGATAATGCAGAGGTGTTTTCATTACTGCTGAGCGGTTCTTACCCAGAGTCAAGGCCTTTCCTCCTTCTCACCCCACCCCCACCCCACCCAGTGAGTAGGCTGGGGGTGCTCAAGAAGGTGGAGAGATAAGGTAAGAACACCCTTTCAATTCTCTTCAGACCATCCCGATAAGGAGGAGTGAACAAGCATCGGTGTGGGGCTTAGCTGCCAGCTGGGTTAAACCATGACAGTCATTTTGTAGATCTAGTCTCAAAGGACAGTTTTCCTTGATCTTACTCTAAGAAGCAAGGAAAATTTGGGGTAAACTTTAATTAAGAGAAAAGGGAAGGAAGAATTTTCATTACACACTTTTGTGTCATGAATAAACATCTGATGATAAAGAATCACAGACCGAAGAGAGAAAGTAAAGAAAAAAATAACCTACATCTCATTATAGGTTATCAGACACAGCTTCAGATACTGAAGTGTAAAACAAGATTTCTTCAGTCAGCATTTAGTGTCAGTGTGCAACTACCCCGCCTCAAGATCAGAAGAAGAAAAAATAATGATAGTATCAAGGGTATGGAGAAAAGTTTAAAAATAAATTAATGAACAGTTGTAAATACGGCTCCTCTAGAGGCACCCAGGTATTGGCCTCCAGAGGGGTCTGCTACATATTGTCCAGTAAAAAGAACCAGCTCTGGAAGGCACAACGCTCAAAGAGATCCATCCATCAAAGGTCACCCTGCTGTGTATTAAGTGTACAGCAATGAGTTGTTTAGAAAAGAGGTGGCCTGCAGTCCTAGAAGAACTACTTTTAATGCAGCTTCGTGAAATTACGCAGATATGGAAAGAATGCAGAAAAGGAGAGAGACGAGCAGGTTTTGTGAACAGAATTTGACGGGGAGAAATGAAGTTGTAAATTAAGTGTGTAGACAAAGAAACAACCGTGGAAGAGTGTTTAAGTTATGTAACTGCCATTTACATACTGAGGCAGAAAAACGTAGAGAAAAAACTCACTGTACAATAATACTAATTTCTAGTTGATACTTTGTGTGTTTGTTCAATGGATAACTACAGCCTTTCAAAACATTAATAGAATTAATAATAATAGTATCTAGAAACAAAACAGTGCCATCTTGAGCAATTTGTTCTGGCAGATGAAAGATAAGAAGCCACTGAGCGACTTGGTGGGTGTTGCTTCTGCTATACAGTATGTGCTAAATGACATTATTAATGGAGTTCGTTTGAAATAATTGTGCACGCCTATCCCCTTCTGGATCTCACATTAATTTCATTTTAAAAAATATCCTGATTTTGGTATTAGCTTTCACATGTTTCAAAAAATCCAGCTGTCAGGTTAATTCACAGTCCATGCAGAAAACCAGTAGACAGGAGTGGGGGTAACTTTCAGCCCTGTACAGTGATCTTTGTTGTTGAAACACCTTGTCCATGGCAAGGTAAGAGAAGGGAATATAGTACACATCCAAGATGGCACTTTGGTGGCATTTCAAAGCTTCTGGTTTTGTGCTTCGTCACAGTAGGTCCAAGACAGCCCTGCAGAGATCATATACAAACACGTAAACAGAGTTAATTTCTGCCTTGAAGAACTTACATTTGCATACGATCTTTAAGGAAACTACCACCTCACAAAGTGTAATTGAAATAATGCTGAGACTTACCCTTCAGAAAATAATTTGAAGGAGGTAGACCATGCATCCAATGTAGATTTCGAAGTACTTCACTTACTTAGAAAACCAAATTAAATTAAACCAGCAGTAAGCCAATTAAAAAATATGTATCTATTAGAGAAGTCATTTGATACAGTGCCTCTAACACGCCGACATTACCTCTTAGAAGTTTGAAATTCAATTAGAAATGTTATCCAATTTAATCTAAATTTAAATCTTTAACTGAGTCAAATTTAGTCTTTTGAAAGGTACTTGAATTATTTTGTTCCTGCTTGTGACACTTGCAATTGTGAAGGAGATGTATAAGTATGGGCTGCATTGTGAGGTATTTCATGGCTAGTTACTTTATACTGTTTTAAATGACAGCTCTTGCAGGAACCTGTCAAGTGGTAGGCAAACACAAACATTTTTGACTGAGTTCCTGCTCCAAATTCACTAGGGACTAAATATTTCTGGATTTTTTTTTTTTTTAAGCTACCAGCTACACTTAGAGAAAGTGGGCTGAAAATTTTGTGTGTACAGGTGAGCTGGATTCAACATGAAACTGTTCCTTACTTATTTGACATCTTCACGATGGAATATAATAGCTGTATTCATGAAAGCATCACTTCTTTTTTTTGGCTGAGATACGAGAGATGATGCTTTACCCTTCAGGACACAACCTCTACTTCTACCTCTAGAGCCGGAGGTCCGGTGTTCTGGTATTGGTGCCACTTGCGTTAATTTGGCTGGAAATTAAAACAAAATTTAAAGAAAAAAAGAGATGAGTGGAATTTGACTTTTAAAGCCTTGAGATGGCCTTCAATGGGGCAAGAAGCGGCCAATTATGGGAGCATTTTGCAAGGCTCCTCCCACCTCCTTATTGAAATTGCAGTCAAAAGACCAGATGCCAGGCTGAAAATACTCTCCCTTCATCATTTACTTTTTGTGTGTGTTCTTCTTGCAGCTGTGCTGGCAGCATTAAAGTTACCTCACGGCTATTCACTAGGTTATAGCGTGATCCAGTGCTCACGGAAGTCTTTTCATTAATTTCTGTGGCTTTGGCTCAGGGCTGGGGACTGTGTCTCTGCCTTTTTTGGACTGTTATGCCTTCTGTTCTTGGATAAAACTTTTGTACTAATTTTATTAAGTTTAAGCATAGTTTATATATCTACACAGAAGCATAAGAACACCTTTACCTTGTACTGTTCTGGGTTTTCACATAAAAAATCCCTGAGCCCTCCGCAAGGAAGAAATTGCTTAGTCCTCACTGCATTACATTGCCGCTTGTTCTGTCTCTGTATGATCACAGAGTGTACATTGACTAAACAAATAACTCTAAGAAAAAAGTTTTCACTGGAAAGATGCTGGGAAAGAACCTGATCTATGGTTTATAAAAAAGGAGGGGGGCTGGGGTGGGAGAGGAAAACAATGTACACAAAAGACCTTCAGAGAAGGCAGAGCCATGAATGTAAGGTCTCATTCAAATGAATTTTCTAAAGAAAGGTAGAACAGAAAGACAACAGCAGAATTAAGAAGAGTTTTCAGTGCTGCCTGTCCATGAACAAAAGTTTTAAATACAAAGCTCAGACTGGCACATGTATATTCAGTAACAAATTCAGAAGGAATATTTTAAGAGAAAATTTGACCTGGAAGTCTTTGAACCCTGGATTTAACTCTTTATTAATATATAATATTACAGAGTCCATCTGTTACCATGCTAATATGCATACAGCTGAGTACTTTAATGGTATATATGGTCTATACTCAGGCTTTGCCATGTTTTTTACTGGTATTGATGTAGACTAACACCTATTTTCTTGGTCCTCTAAACCTTGAAGATGCTCTTTACTAGATCCTAGACATAGAAAATAGAGAACTGAGATTCTGTGAACACGGGCCTCATAAGAGCAAATTTGTTGAATATCTTCACTACCTTCTCACCAATGTGTTCCTTACCTGTGGCGTGAGCTATCTAGTTGTGAGTTGTCAGCTGGTTTACCTTTTTCCATTACGTACCTCGTAAGAATATAAGAGACTATGTAACGGGTTGGCTGGTAGTATAGCAGTATATATAGCAGTATATATAGCAGTATAGCAGTAAAACTGCCACTGCAGGCAGTCTGCCTGAAGAGCTAATGATAGTGTTATTATGGGATACCATAAACTGAGAAGACTATAAATACAGTTCATTTCTGGCAACCGAGGATGCAAAAGGGTTTTACAAATTTCTTTCCACTTGTCTCATTTAGCTTCTTAAATGGCTAAACACTGGGCGGATGTAGGATGGCAAATTTATGTTCCAGTTTTATCTGGGATTGTGGTGGGTTGACCATGATAGCTGCCAGGTGTGCACCAAGCTGCTCTTTCTCTTCCTCTTCTCAGCGGGACAGGAGGAGAAGGTAAGAAGAAAAACTCTTGCGTAAAGATAAAGGCAGTTTAATAAAGAAAAACAAAGGCCATGTGTGGAAACAAAGGAAGGGAGGAAGATTTATTCTCTACTTCCACTCAGCAGTCAATGTCCAGCTGCTTCCGGGGACACAGGACTTCAGCACACGTAGCAGCTGCTTCAGAAGATGTATGCCTTAATAAAAAAATTCCACCAACAACACCCCTGCCCCCTTGCTCCTTCTTTTATTGCTGATGTCATACCGTATCTAATATCCCTTTGATCAGTTTGAGTCAGCTGACCTGGCTATGTCCCCTCCCAATGTCTTGCCCACGTCCAGCTTACTGGCCTTGGAGGAGGCGTGGGCTGAAGAGTCAACCTTGATGCCGTTCAAGCACTGCTCGGGGTAGACAGAAGATTAGCAGGTTACCAACTCGGCTCTAGATACAAACACAAAGCACCTCACTATGAGGGGTGCTGTGGGGAAAGTTAACTCCATCCTAGCCAGGCCCAAGACGGAGTGTGATCAATAACTAATTATTACTGCATTTTTTAAAACTAAAATATGAATGGATGTATCCCTCAGCTGAGTACCTATGCACTCATTCACACCACAAGCAAATATGCCCCAGAGGACGTTTGATGTCTGTCCAAATTGCTGGTATTGATATAATTTTTACCTAGTTTCTGAGAAAGGAAAGGATGACTTTCAAAGCATTCACAAGATCACAGCTAAAGAAGCTCCCAAAAGGATTTTGAAGCTTTTATTTGGTTTTCTGTCATCAGTAAATCCTAGCCGAAAAACATAAGAGGAAGAATTTCTTCACTGTATTCCTAATAAATCTTGCTCCCAGATGAGACAACAAAGAATTAGCAAAAACACTTGCTGTGTGTTCAGTAAAGCCTAGTGTCCAGGAAAAAACAAAGCCATGATGTATTTTTCTCATGATTTGTTGAAGTTATCAAAACAAGAATGAAACATGAAAAAAGACACAGATCAGAAGTGAAAGCGGCTGGGGAGAATAGAGACAAGGAGGGCACAGAGCAAAATAATCTCCTGGTCTACACTGTTGACTTTTGAGTTCTTCCATTGACCTCCTGCAACCCCAAACAAATCAGCTGGTGCCTGCCTCCCTCAGGGCTTACCACTGTTGCCAGATGCTCTTAACTCAGGTGATCCTCGTAGCTTGAATGTGTTGATACAGTTATGAACTAGAACATGATTTTTGCTTCCATTCAGGTTTTCTTACAGAGAAAGCAGATTGAAGTGTTCAGAAGGTGACATTCCTCCAGGGTATCCCCAGCGGCTCGGAAGATCTGATGCCATCTCCTCTCACATTTCCGTGCTGGAGTCCCAGGTGACTGGGCGCAGAATGGAAACCTGTCAGGACATCCTAGCGGTATCTGGGGGGTTCCTGTGTGGTGCCAGGTATTCAAGCGCAGAAACAGATATCCCTGACTAACTCTATAATAAAGTCAAGCCTTTGGTTTTTCCATAGTTCCCTGTCTCTGAACTATTCCTTCAAGTACTATTAAAACATTTATCTTGAGGGTAGATCAAGTAACGGACAAGTAGGTACATAATAGAAGTTTATTTTCTTAAATCTTTCTCCCAGTTTTGATTCTTTTTTAAAAAAATTACTTATTTTTGTCAGGCTGCTCCGAAATTTATTTTTAATATACATTCTACACGTTCCTTTCTAGAAGATAAAAGTCAGTGTAGGGAGTTATGCTGTTAAATATGATCCATGAGGTATAAGGAAGTCTTGTTTACACGACATGAAAAATGTTGTCTAGCAGCATCAAAATCAAGCACAACCATTCATCTTCACGTTTCTCCTCTACAATATTCCAGGAATACAGGATTGTTATACAGTTTAAGGACCCAGCTCTCTGTGCTTTGTGCTTCTTTAAATTGCATTAACAGTAACATACAACGCAGAGAGGACTGTTGTTCTTTCACCTCGGGGTTGTGGCAGTAATTTGAAGATGGTCTTTTTACCAATGATTCTTTTACCAGAGTGAAAAAGGAAGAAAAGCAGCAGGGAAAATGATAGCCCAAAGTGGCTTTGATGATTTTATTACTTTGTAAAACAATAAAGGCTAGACATCTCTTACAGAGGGTCAAAATGAGGCACTGGCAGGTTATTCATGTGGGATAATTAAAAGCAGATCTCATTCCTCTAGTGTAAATGGCTCTCTTCCCTCGTTGTCATAGCTTCTATTTCCAGCATAAATAATTTTCAATAAAAGAGGAGAGGGAAGGGAAAGCTAACATCAAGAATTTGAAATGAGGAATGTGCCAGTGAAAGGAACACATCCTAAAAAACATGGCACAGCTATCACTTTGCATTGGTGGAGGGGAAAGAAGGAGCAGGTAAAAAAAAAGCCAACCCACATAGAAAAACATAGAAGGTCATTTCTGTAAAAATTCTTGCAACTGGTAATAACCTGTATTATTCTGCTCATACTTTTATTCCATCATGGGAGGAAAAAGGTCACCATGAGCAAAACACTTTCAGGAAGCAGTAAGTTCAGCATCTCTCCATCCCTAAGCACATTTAGGAAAGCTGAAACTATGGCTCAAAGTCAAGCCCTGGGAGGCAGGGTGGGGAGGGCATTGTAGTCGTGTGTGAATCCAAGGGAGGAATTATCTGGAAAATCAGAATCTTCTGTTCTGGTACTTTCAAATTATTGACTTGTTTCGATGCAATGCATGGTTTCAATTCAAAACTAATGTGAATGTAAACATTAAAGAGGATTAAACCACCCCAAAATTCAATAGACACCAGTGTTTCTGTCCAAACCCTCAGATAAACAGAACATTTCATCTGTTTGCCCAGCAAACAAAGCCATCTCCTGCCTTCCTCCCTCCTCAGTCTTGGTGCCAGTATCCCAGGAGTGCGTGGATTGTACGGCTGCCGC
>NW_010416774.1:6616-10007 GCF_000710305.1 Buceros rhinoceros silvestris | reverse complement strand
CCCCCCACTTCTTTATTTCATGCCAGACAAAAGGATCATTTTGTGCAACTGCTTAAATCTCCCATTGAACAGACAAGCCGCTGTGGGGAAGTGGAGTGTGCAGTTTGCTCTCTGCGCCTAATACTCCAAATCCCTTACATTAAGTACACCAGCAGCAACCAAACAAATACCCACACAGATGTCATGCCATTCTACTGAGCAGTTTTATTCCATTTATCAAATGAAAGATCAATCCCTTGCCTGCTTGTCGTGGCAGGTGTTTAGGTATTTAAATGCTGGTCAGTTTTAAATGGAACACGTGTATTTAACTTTCCCAGCATGTCTAAAGCTTTTAAAGCCCATCACACTGATGCTAAAATAATAAGGGCCAGCAGCCTGGTGGTATGATTGCTTTTTTATTGCTCGGTTTGTGCTGGGAACTTGTTTTCATTCCAAAGGTTATGGCTTTTAAAGCAGCACTGCTCCTTTTTCCCTCCCCCAAACTGAAGCTGAATCGAGAAGGGACTGAAAATGAGAGCTGGAAACGTATGCTAACACGACAATCCATCCTCTGATCCCTTTTGTTTTTGGTGTGCTTTCTAACCACTCTTCCCAGCAAAGATGGAGAGCGTGTCTCACTTAAGCAGAAGATGTCAGCTATTGTGAAACTGCCAGATGGACCATTAGGATTCTTCAGGGTAAAGATATAAATAAAATGCAGGAAGAAAGAGGGAAAGCGTGCAATTGCTGATCACTCTTGCTGGCTCCTCGCTTCTGAATTTCAATGTCAGAGGAAAGGTTTTGGCTATGAATCGCTTATTGTTCGCTATGGCAATTACAATCCAGGAATGCTGAAGCGGAGGGAAAGGAACAGAGTGTGAAACAAAGTCTGGCGCAACAGTGTCTGAGCGGTTTAATGGAGTGATTAAGTTCTGTGATAGGAACATACTGCGTCTGCTTCCACCAAGATTAGACTTGCGTGCTACTCACAGAGGCAGCCATCCAACACAAAGTTGTGAAGAGCTCACCCCTGGTCCTCTGCAAGAACCGTACAAGGAGGCAGCCAAACACCGCAGCCAAGAAGCAGGAGCGGCCGGGCTCGGTGGAGGGTTTTACAAAGAGCTGTGGCGTATGGTGTATGTGAAAGGGTAAGAGATGATGCACCTATGAGATGACCTTAGTGAAGATATGACAGTTACCTTTTAGGAGGAATCTTCACACTGAAGTAAATCATGAAAAAATATTGAGAAGAGAAAGAGTAATTTTCCTGCTTATATAACATTCATTTTTTACATGTTTGTTCCTGGTGAAAGCTCACTTCTTTACCTGTTTGAAGGGAAGCTCTTTCAATAATCTCAACCTAAATTGCTTGAAACCCCCAATAGGACACTAACATTTTAAAATGTGTGTATACTTTACATTTTTTCATCTTTCTTAAGAAATTCAAAATTATTTTTTCAACTTATGTTGTAGGGCAACAGCTATTAAAGTCATGAGCATAAGCTGGATCCTTTGTTTGGAATAGAAATAGACAACGAGTCCCGGAGCAGGGCCCATCTGTGCCATACTCTACATTGGTGGGACTGCAAGGTTTCTAACAGATGTGACACTATTTTGCACAGCTCTGTCTAAGAAAAACCAGGAACATGGAAGCATGAAAAAGAAGGACAGCAAAAGATGTACGAAAATACTTTTAAACCTTAGCCAGAGAAGCTAGTCAGTTACTGGAAGAAAGAGAGGTGTCTAGGCAGATTTCGAAGGATGGCTTTTCTACCAGAGACACTGATGTTCTGAAAAGGGAAACTAATGCACGTATTTTGTTCATTGATAAAATGAATCGAAGAGGAGCAGAAGAGTCTTGGTTCTTGTGCTAAGAGTGAGTCCAGGAACTCCTGCAACTCTCTTCTGTACTCTTTCCTGTATCCAGAGAAGGAAACACTTATCTGAAAGATGATCTGGATGTACCTTCTGATGGAGGCTTGGGCAGCTCTTGCACTGTTTTCAAGGTCTACAACATCAGCAAAGTCCCACAGGAGAGGAACTGGGAGAGCAAGCTGTTCTCAGGTGTGGTTATGAGATCCTGAGCCTCAGGAAGAAATCGGATCCTGTGCAGACTCAGCTAACTTGAAAATCTGTGAACCACCAAGTCATTTTTCTTTACCACAAGCTGAACTGTCCATTAGGAAATGTGGAGTCAGTTTGTAAAGAAATACCTATTCTTTGGTTTACTGCTAGTAAGTGAATTGTGTATTTGAAAAGCTCTTGTAGGATAGAAGAAGCAGAGATATGTGTGGTTATTCTATTGTAAGGATATAATGAAACTGTAAAAAAAGAGATAGAGCAAGATAACACGTGATCAAAGTTGCAGGATGATTTCCACTCCAAGAGAGGTTAAGGAGACTGAGAGTCTTCAGCTGGAAGAAGAGATAACTGACATACAATAATACAAAAGGAATAAAGAAAATGCAGTGAGAGCAAGTGTTTCTTGTGACAGACAGAGGGCATACAGGGAGATGGAAAAAAATTAGAAAAAAAAGCATGAGAAGGAACTTCTTGTGACTTACATTGTGACATCCTTTGTCCCAAGAAATTACACAGACTAAGGGCAAGTTTTATCTTGGGAATATAACCCTGGAAAAAACCTTATTTCCATCTTCCGCTATGCACAGACTGCTCACAGCCATTTCTATCTTCCTTGACATGAAATAGCAATGGCTGTTAGAAGTAGGCAGGAGTCGCCTGTGGTAAAACTTCTCGTATTTTGTATTCCAAGAAGTGTTCGATTTATGCATAAGTCAAGGTTAAGTACTTCTGAGGAAATCTGTATGGGCACTGTATATTTCTGAAAAAGTTAAGATGTTTATACCCTCAAGCTTTGTTACAGAGACTCTTGCTCTTTTTTTTTTTTTTCAAATACCCCAGTTTTGTTGAGATGGAATGTAACTTTCTGCCTGCCAGTAATTATTTACAATGCCAGAACTCGCAAGATTCAAAAGGAGAAGTCTTTACTTTTTGTAATTCAGATCTGCCTGCTGAAGATTATGAGCTCTGTGATTAGGAGCATCACATCTAGGGTTCATTTAACTAGCCATGGATTTCTTCGATGTAGAGACATCTGACCAAATTACTCTGAGTTTCTTTTTCGAATCAGTGGAGGATTAGTCAATAAACTCAACAGAGTTGAGGTCTGAGAAGTTTATCTCACCCTAAAGTAAACACATTTGTCCAAATTAATCACATTAAACTCTATTGACTCGATTGATTAGACTATACTGACCATAGTGGAATCCTAAAAGCCAGCTCAGCTGTAGATAGCCACAACCAACAAACAGGTGAAAAGATTCTTCTCCCCAATTCCCTGTTCGAGTCAGCCACCACAGAGTGAGATTTCCAATAGTTCTGTTAACAGCAG
>NW_010416774.1:0-6537 GCF_000710305.1 Buceros rhinoceros silvestris | reverse complement strand
AGGAATTGATTTTTTATTGACATGGATTTCAAATCCTTTGCATAGCTAAGCTCCAAGACAAATTGGGGTTTAGTATCATGCAAATTGTATTAACAAATTCTGTCCTGGAATAGCCAATCCCTTTATAAAGCTAAACTCATTCTTCACTATATACTTTCATGCTCTTTTTTTTTTTTAGTGACCGGCTGAAATAGAAAACGTGACATTACTTAGCGATGGAACTCTAAATGGGCAGAGTGAAAAACAAAAACCAAAACCCACAAATAAACCTCCCAAACAAAAACCCCTTAGGATTACGCACAGAATTCACTTGACACAACATTGCAACGAATAATTGATTTCCTTTATAACCATGAAGGAACTGAATAACGATTTTCTGGAGTCATCAGAAAACTGCAAGCGAGCAGAACCACTGGCTTGCTTAGGGTCTCAGCTGGCCCCTCTGCCAAGCCTCCTCACTCCCGTGCTCTTCCTTCCTCCCAGCACTGGAGGTGAGGAAGAGTCAATTTGTTTATCAGCTGCCAGCAGCGCCCAGCAGTGAGATTAAGGGCCGCAGTAAATCAGTGTTTCCATTCAGTAATTGTGGCTGGATTTTTGTAACACTTAGATGCATTTTACTGTTTTCCATTGAATTGCAATTTCCTAAGTTGTATTTCTGAGGAGATTGTGTGTGTGTGCACAAGCACGTGTGTGTGCAGCATCACCTCACACTCCCCAAAACTCTTGTTCAAACGCAATTCCTTTGAAAAAAGAAAATCCATCTGCAAAAACTGTCTTCATCTACCAGAGCAAACCCTCAGGGTATTTTTAAAATTAAGTTGATAGAAAAGCCTGTAGCAACCACTGTTTGCTTGTTACGATTTTTTGTAATCATAATTTGTAAAATTTGGTTCATTTTCTCCTGTTGCTTGAACCTATGCTGAGTAAGAGAGAGTATTATGTGCTTTCAGTGACAGGAAAGATATCGTGTTATTCATATATATAGTTTTGTCACTGTTTATTTAAATTACAGTTGTTTCCGCTACTAAATTAGATCACCCAAATATATGCAATACAGAAACAACAACATGAAAAATTCCGAGCCTACATAAACCTCCTTAAACATGTGGGGCTCTTCTTATACTAACAAGAATCTCACCTCCTTTTGACAAGAAGGTGAGAGTTGTCCCCGTCATGGCATAGTTCTCTGGTTTAAAAAACTTGCACCAAAAATAAAACTGGTACACAGGACTTCTGTTTTTTCTCTTTCTAATAAATTTCATTTTTGTCAGGATCAAAAACAGGGCACAGGCTTTTTACAGAAGGTCTAATCTAGACCCTCAAGCTCCAGAGGGGTTGTTTCTCATTTTCTGCTTCATTTCTGAATCTCACATAACACCTTTTGATTCCTCGGTGCTCCTAAGCATTTGGAATCTCAGGAAACCGGTTATTCTTCTCGCCACTTGTTATCCTTCTTGCTGATGATGTTTGCAGTCTGGCTTGTACAGTAAACTCCTGGAATAAAGTCTGAGAGCTGATTTTTCCTGTGCCTAGTGGCTAAACCTTAACGTGTCCCACTGTTGGACGGAACACGACTTCGCCACGCTCACTCACTGGAAGGTAATTCGGAGAGCATTTCATCCACAGTCCCTGATGAACACCTCGTAATGCTTCTTGCCGCACATGTTCCTCAGACCTGCAATCATCCACATATGAAGTCTCCTCTGGCGTAGTACTGATTGCTGAGATGTAGGAACGGAAACACAAGTCTTTACTATCATTACTCATTCTGAAGTGAAATTCGCTTGGATTTGTTCCTTGCCCAACATTTTATTCCTCCATTTCTTACAATATTTATTTATACAAATAGGAGAACTCTTCTGTTTAATAGAAAATTTGGCAAAGAAAGTGCTTTTTAAGATCACCTTAAAGCACAACCAAGACCTGGAGAATGCATTACACAGCACTTAGAAAGAAATTAAGGAATTTTTTTTTTCATTAATAAACTAACAGGATTTGTGTGAATACTCTCCTAATCTCAACATGTACCTGAGTAGTGTTCAGCTGTGAGAGGAATTATCATAGATTATTCAAACTGCACGTAGACAAGAATACCATAACACACTATTATAATTTCTTTGCATGACCATCCCTCCCCATAATTCAATAAAATCATATATCATACATCTCCTATGACAATTTATTCCTCTTCAGTGACTCAACAATCTGATTTTAGAGTCAACAGTTGGTTATTAAGGACTATAATTTAATGATAAAAACCAGCACCACTGGGAATTTTATGAACTTCTCAAGGGGACTGCATAGCAAGTCCCATGGGATATTTATTACAAAGGAATTCCAGGGTGAATGTATTATACAACTATTCGATTTTGCTGTAGGTATAAATATAATGATATATGCTTGGAGTTTTGAGAAGGTTTTGAATTCATAGGAAATTATGACTTGATGATAGTAAATGTAGAAACCGTTCTATAGATAACAATTAATAAATGCACCAAACTATAAATTAATGGAATGCAACCAGAAATTGAGGAAACCTGACTCCGCTTTTCTGTCTGATTTTTACAATATCAGAGATTAAACCTTTTCTATCGGTCCTATCACAAGTATTTTCTATTAAATTTGTGATATTGTGCAAATTGCTTGACTACTGGTCCTTTCTTCATCTACAACCCTGGCTAAAGATTGTCTTCGTAAACGTCTCTGTTTAGAGAATCCAGCAAGCCTCATCATGTGGCTGAGATTTGTAGTTGTGACTGTAACAGAGCTATTAGGATAGGTTTTTCCCCTTAATCTTGTACCATCATTTACTCTATTCAAGACATGTGACATTTTCTTTATCACATTCCCTTCCTTTTCTCCCTGGCATAGCACTTCCAAGAATTGACAACAGTCCCTGTCTAGTTTTAACATCACTATCCCAGCACAGATGAGGTTAAATTGACATTATACTTGTATGTCTATTAAATGTCTTGGCAGAGGCTAAAGAGCCAGTGGCACACTTTGAAGTGGGGGTGAGGGGGGTGAGAGGAGTGGAGAAAAGAAAAAACTTATAAAAAAAGAGATAACTCTGATGTCTATCTGATTGTAAGAAAAATGGGAAACCATAGCTATGTCTGAGTGAACTACTAATGAGTGAAAAATAACCACTATATTTTCACTCACAGCTCTCACACTGTCTTTACCTAAAATGTGGCTTTGCAAAGTCAGGTGTGACACATGGAATATTTAAAGAAATACAGGTGAATAAACCCCACTACTTATATTAATATTCATGACCAATCTACCTTCCAGTCCAGTACATTCTCTACTCAGATATTACACTTCCCCTCTAATTTTCAGAGGCAGTCTTTATCTGTCCATCTGCAATGCTTTTCTGCTCCATTAAGTTATTATAATATACAACCATAAAGATAATGCAACTGTAAATTATTGCATTAACATTCTGGTCATCAACACATAAACTCAGAGCAAACAAAAGAGAGAAGCTATTTTACTAGGGACTGTGCCAGTTCAGAAGCAGAATATTCTTTTCCAAAATGGTTAAAAACCACTTGAAATGGCAATTAATACTGTGCAGAAATAATATTCTGAACATATATTGTTGAACATGTATTTGTTCATTTATATTTGTTCTCGACACTCAATCTGGAGGAAAAAAGTAGGATAGCATAGGATAGGATAGGATAGGATAGGATAGGATAGGATAGGATAGGATAGGATAGGATAGGATAGATAGTTCAGTGGGAAGGAACAAAAATGAATCATCTAGTCCACCCGCCTGACCATAGGTCTGACCAAAAGTTAAAATGTATTATTAAGGGCATTGTCCAAATGCCTCTTAAACACTGCTGGGCGTGGGGCATTGACCACCTCTCGTGGAAGCCTGTCCCAGAATTTGATCAGATCTCTCACGACCTCTTAGAATTTTTTCCTATAATCAAGTCTGAATCTCTCCTGATGCAGCTTTGAACAATACCCATGCAAAAAAAAAAAGAAAAGAAAAAGAAACAAAAATATAAACACTTTTCCAAATATCATTTAAAACCTAGGAATTGAAAGTAGGATGCTGTAAAATGTATGATAGGGGAGGGGGGCAGTAATATCACTCAAAGCCACAATTAATTTAAGATTCCATCAACATTCCAAATGGCAAAATATTTCAAAAACAGTCAACGACTTGAAGTATTGGTCAGTCTGTGTTAGATATTTCTCCTTCATCAGTTATCAGTAGCAGATGCTTCAGGAAAAGTCACAAGCAGTGTAAGCTTTTATTAGACAGATCATCTCCTGTTCCAGCAATTATCAGCTTAGAGATGTCTTGAACCAGAAATGACCTCTAAACGGCTTTTTTTCAAAAGCCCTGTAACATGCTCCTAACGGAACAAGCCATGCAAGCGTTTCATTTTGTCCAAGTGGTTGGAAGCACTGTGATTTTAGAAGAATTTGGGTGTGAGCTCTACTGGCAATTTTGAGCAGAGGCCCACAGCGGCATTTCCGGACAGCAAAAACTAACTCCAAATGTTGACGGCAGAAATGGTACACATGCTCATACAAGAATCAAAATACTCTCGTTTCTTTGAGTGCTGTGGTCCCTGAGGCTTCTTGTAAAAGTTACTGCAGTCTTTTCCTCCGGTTTTAGGAATGCAGTTGGCGTATTAACAGAAGCAACTGTAATCCTTCTGAAATGAGAAAACTAAATTTTTAAAAAATAAGTAACTTTTAAGTTACTTGCTATTTTGGAAATGTAAGTAAATTAAGATTTCTATTTAAGCTTATATTTTTTCTAAACTAAGTGTTTTCGTAGCAGACTTGCAGGGAGAAAAACAAACAAGCAAACAAGCATATGACAAGAGGAAAGGACAAAAAGCCTCTGTTTGCTGGTGGTTCTGATCACTTCACAGTGATGGAAGTTCTTAACTGATGAACATATTTACTGGGTAGACTAAGTCCCGGGGATATGGTTCAAACCTTGTCCAGTCAGGGATGAAGATCTGGCATGGTACTCCCAAACAAGGCAGGGATAGTGTGTGCACCTTTTTCCCAAATGAGGCATGCAAAAAGCAAGCTAATGCTGTGATAGGCCCCATTTCATGTTTTTTCATAGAATCATGGAGTCATCCTCTTGGAAGAGACCTTTAAGGTCATCAAGTCCAACTGTTCACCCAGCACTGTCAGATCACTTCTAAACCACGTTCCTCAGCACCACATCTACATAGCTTTTGAACATCTCCAGGGATAGGGAATCCACCACCTCCTTGGGCAGCCTGTGCCAAGGCTTCACAACCCTCTCTGTAAAGAAGTTTTTTGTATCCAATCTAAATCTCCCTTGGCTCAACTTAAGGCCCTTTTCTCTCGTCCTGTCACTTGTTACTTGGGAGAACTGACCAACCCCCACCTCACTACATCCTCCTTTCAGGTAGTTGTAGAGAGCGATAAGGTCTCCCCTCAGCCTCCTTTGCTCCAGGCTAAACAACCCAAGCTCCCTCAGCTGCTCCTCATCAAACTTGCTCTCCAGACCCTTCACCAGCTTCATTGCCCTTCTCTAAACATGCTCCAGCACCTCAATGTCCTCCTTGCAGTGAGGGACCAAAACCGGACACAGCACTCAAGGTGTGACTCACTGGTGCTGAGTACAGGGGGACAATCACTGCCCTTCTCCTGCTGGCCACATTATTTTGACATGTTTCAGGTCACTACAGTTACAAACCATTTGTATAATCTTTTGGAGAGAGAGACCATAAGGCCTAGAAAACAGAACATTCTTTTCCACAGAACATTAGGATAAGCATAATCAAGACAACATTCATACAATCTTTCCTTTATATGAATGAAGGTATGACCTGTCACATCATTGTCTCTTTGAGATACGACAGTATTAATGACCTTCTCTCTACAGCAGAGGAAAAAGATGTGTCAGTAAGTGATGTGACTGGCCAGCAGAAAAACCCTACAGTGAGTTCAGAATTCCTGGATCCTGATGCACACAGTGAACATCAAGAGCAATGCTCATCACCTTCAGTTCAACCTTCTGGACAATGGCCTGAAAATTCACCAACCTTCTTATGAAAAAGACAACCAGCACATGATCAATGAAGGCTTAATGCAGTGTAAAACTGCTATGTAAATGAGAGGTGTTAATGGCTTAATCCTAAGCTTTAATCATGTACTTTCATTTTATGTAGATAATGCACTAATGTACATTAGTAACCACCCACCAGAAAACTACGGGAGTAAATCCTTCCAAGAGCAACAGGGTTCTTACTGGCTGGCAGGAGGTATGACTGAGCCTCCAGAGCCAAAGAAACAAATGTGTCTATAGCACTTCAAAATAAATAAGCGAACAAAAATTGTGTGAGACCTCTTCTAGCATCAGTGCCAAGACCCTACAAATTTAAGGTAGGCATTTGTGTTCCATATTGAAAGCTCTTTGTGTCTGGGGTAAGCATTCTTTCCTGCAATTGCCTGCATCATCCAGAATTCACAACAATGAAACCTCTCTTCTCTTTTCTTCTTTTTTTCCTCCCCTTTTTTTTT
>NW_010416773.1:91154-99734 GCF_000710305.1 Buceros rhinoceros silvestris | reverse complement strand
GTTCCTCCATGTTGAACCCAGGACACCCATCACACTCATTCAGCATGGTATTGTCTGTGCAGATAACCAAAGTGGAAGTGTAAGGCAGGAGACTTTACCTTCTGAATTTCCCCTGGGAAAATAGGACTCTTCCCAGATACAGAGGACAGGATGTTGCCTGGGAAGCTGGGAGGAGCCAAGGATTGAAGCAACAGTCAGGCTGAAGGTGGAGCATCCTATGGAGACCAGGATAGCTCCACTAGCAGGATAGCTGCTGCCTCAGCAAAAGAAAAGGTGCTGAAAACCCCAAGATGAGATCAGCAGTAACTGGGAAGACTGAGTGAACTCATGTGTCTGAGGGTAAGGCAAGCATTCAGATTGTAACTTCCACCCCAGGCAGTCCATAGCGAAACTAGGGCAAAAGGACTTTGCAGGGCACACATGCAACCTCTGCTTCTGTTCTGGCTATCAGAAGAATGCAGGATACATTCTGAAACACTTTGAAATTCAGTCAAGGAAAGATGTAAAAGAGCGAACAGCAATGCAAGGGCCAGAATACCTCTGCAATCAGTGTCCTGGTTTGAGCTAGAACAGAGCTGGTTCTCTGTTCAGTGATTTTACTTTTCATATCAGTCTCTTCTAAGCGACTGAGCTTTGTGAAGCTAATGGTGTATTTTTTGCAGACGGTGTCTGTTTCTAGAAGTGATAACATTAGATGTTTGTAGTTACTAGGAAGGATTGGTGTGCAGAAAGTCTTGGGCTTATACTTGCTCCTATAGAAACTAAATCTTGCGTGCCATGTTAGTGTGCCATAAGTGAAAGGGTCCCATTTGCAGGGAGGAGCGGACAGGACAGGTGACTGAAACTTGACTGGCAAGGTATTCCATTCCGTGTATGTCATATTCAGTAAAAGCTGAGGGATCAGAAAGGTCAAATGCTCTTCTTCTGTGGCGGCATCTTAGAAGAACTCTAATTTGTTCTTCTGCCTTTGATGCCAATCTGCGAGTTCGTGAATCCAGTTCCTGAATTCAGTTCCTAAATTCAGTTCCTGAATCCCATTCCCAACTGCCATCCTGTCCCTCTGTTGAGTCCAGCCTGGACTCTGCAGTAGTTTGATATTGGTTTTGTATACATTTGTATATATTTGTATATAGTTCATTATTTTCTTCTTACTATTACTATCTTTTCTTTTTATTGTTACTGTTTCATTAAAGCTGTTGGGTTTTTTTCCAACCCATAAGTCTCCCTCCCTTATTCCCTTTCCTTTCCCCTTCTGGGAAAGGAGAAGGGTTAGTAGAGAGGTGTTTGCCATTAGTTTAAGTGGCCAACCCAGCCTCAACCCATGAAAATCAGGAAGCCCTAGTGAAGCTGCCATATTGTTCATATTGTAGAAGGAGTCAGGGCATGGAGCATAGGGCTCTTTTTGGAAAACTGAGAGCTCTTTTAGACAGCAAAATTGAAGATCTGGACACATAGCCACCTTTGCTGTCTTTTCCAGCAAGTATCTTGCATAATGACCAAAATGAGCACCTGTAGTAGTTTTCTACATCTTTTCTGCAAGACATTCAAGCACAGGAAGATACCTGAAGTGGATCCTATTGTTTGTGTCCTTCGTAAAAGAACTGCGTGGCCATCACAGAAGAGTGTAGATCATATACTGGGATCTTTCTGTAGCTATCATTCATTAATACTGCACCTTGCCTTCCTCTGATTCATGCATACATGTTTCAAACTGAGGCCAATGACACAGTGGACAATAACAGCATGGAACACACAGGTTTTTCATTGTGTAATATGTTGAACGAGAAGTACACCTTTTTGCCATACATCTCTATGGTTCCAAAGCTTAAAGCAAATATGAATAAATTTAACTCCACTTCCTAGGGAGGCAGATTTCTCTCTGTTCTGTAGAGAGGTAAAGATAGGCACAAAGGGCAAGATTTTAAAAGATATTGAAGTGCCTGAAGACAGAGAAATGCCTTTTGGGATTTGCAAAAGTACTTATGCAGAGTAGGTACCTGCCTCCCACTGAGATCAGTGTTTTGTATCTCTTCAACAGATGCAAATCTGACAGCTGGATCTGTTAGAACAATATTTGCTGAGGGTGAACCATCTGCGTATAACAGAGAATGGATACAGGACCCATGCTCCACTTTCCTCCTGAGATAGGACTGACGTAACATTCACGTGACACAGAGATCTCATTCTTCTGTCCTCAGGTGGCTTCTATCTGCTGTTGATCAGGCCGTGCCATGTTTGGATGCTCTTTTGACATAACCCCTCTCCAGAGCTCCTACAAGTCCCTCAGGGGAACCTTTTGCTATTTTTCCTAAAGCATCTGCCCTTAGCAATCCTGCCTACCTTTTCCTGAAGCGGACATTCAGCACCCAGACATGGATTAGCCTTCTGTTTGAAATAGTTACTTTATCTTTTAATGCCTGAAGGCCTAAATTATTTTGAATACATCCATGCCTTCAGAAGAGGGTATCCTCTTCTACTACTGTAGAAGGTACTGTACTCAAGCTACTGTACTGGGCATCTGGAGACTCATGTTCAATCCCATCACCTGCTGATGATTTTCCATACAAATTTAGCATGGAAGAATAAATTAATTCACAAAAAGGCTGGGATAATTAATGTCAACACACCATTGCTGCTATATACCAACAAAATTCCAGCTGTTCAAGCTGGGTGTGGGCATGCCATGAACCACCTTCACCTGCTACTGCTGTGCAATTTGACACCAGTGCAATACCTAAGATTGCCATCAGGAATTGGGAGGCATTAAGGCCACAGGTGTGCTCAAGGCAGAGTAGTGTACATTTGCAAAATCAGAGCCCAGAGAAACTGGGAACAACAGACCTTATTCAAAACAGTGCCCAAGCAGCAGCTCTTCCCTACAGCTCTGTTGCCACCAACACCACTCAGAGATAGAGAAGACTCAGGGCCACTTTGATCTTTCATCGGAAAGAATTCAAACCGACAAGACCCATCTCCAGCAAAAGGACAATCTGGTGGGCAGTCAGAGGAGGCAGGAGTGAACATCAACCCGGACCCAAGCAGACAGTAAGTGGGACACTCAGATTCCTGTCGGTGACCTGCAGCCTATCTGTGTGTTTTGACTAGTGACTATTTAATGCAGTGTTCAGCTTCATGACCATAATTTGCATTTTATGAGTAATCTGAAGTAAAAATGTATCTCTACTTATGATCCCAGCCAAATTAGGATTTTCATATGGAAACAGTGGAAGAGTCTACACAGCTTTGGTGCTTAGCCTTTTTGTGTGCTTGTGACAGAGTTTGTTGGCTTGAGGGCTTGTGTGACTATCACACCTAAGCCTGCTTCAACCCTCCCAGGCTGGAGCGTTGGTGCTGTATTCCTCAACAGAAATGCTTACTACTGAAAAGCACACTCTGAGAGTGAGGAGTAGAAACAATTGAAAAACAGCCTACAGCAAAATTCATTACCTGTGGATTCAGTGCTAGTGTTCCAGGGTTATACATGCTGTTCAGTATTTCATCTGCAGTCACTCCAGATATGTGAGCTCCCAAGAAAACCTCTCTCTTTGCCATGAAATGTCTGATAGTTCATATTTAGACAGAAGGAAAAGCAAATAAATTTAGAAAAACATTCTATTCCTCACTTAGCCCTTGTGGTAATTGGAACAAAACCCCAAGTACATCGAGAAGGGATGCTCCTCAGTGCATGCACATGGACTGGCCCAGCATTGGGTTCAAAGGCGAGCACATTGCTGGTACACAGCATGGTGTGCATGGGAACGGGCCACTTGCTGGCAAGCCTTCCTCCTTTGTTCAGTCACTCTCTAGCTCAAAAGAAATTTGGAGGACTGTGAATGCAATATTGTAAAATAAGCAAAGAGCTTTAATTACATACTCATCACTGTACTTCGTAAATGTCAAAGAGACACTGTCAAATTCAAAACATATTTGAAAACACAGTTTTGCTATTGATATTCTTCATTTTAAAAGCCGGAAAAAAATTAAGAGGCACTTACTTTTCTCTGACAATAGTGTTTATCCATTGTTAAGGATTTATACACTTAATTCATTGTGAACAGCAAAAGAAGTTGGTACTCCATTCCTTCTCTCTTTCTACTCTTTACTCTTTACTGGAAGTAAACAGCACAAAGCCTTTTCATTTGTAAATACTTTATGATTACAATCTTTAAAATTTCTTCGAGGAAAATTTTGTCTGATTGTGTATAGCTTTGTCTAAGCCTCTATGTAGAGAGCAACACAGAAATACAGAAAATGCATTTTGAACTTGCATGACCTCATGGCCACATCAGTTTCCGTGTTCCAGAGGGTTCTGATCATCAGCAGAGAAGAAGTTTAACAGCAAAGCAAGAAGGAAAAACAAATGCCAGCATTTACTTCAGTGCTTTACCTGGGCAGATGATAAGCAATTGAGGCAAAGTACGTAATAAAATATTTCCACAGTTGTTAAAGCCATGAGTAACAAAAGCCACTCAAAGAAAAACATTTCTCAACTTTAATTCAACCATTAGCACCTGATTTCATCCATGATACAGCACATGTAGTGATTACATATTAGAAAAGCAGATAAATCCTTTCTCATTCATGTTGCCTACAGATAATTGCAGCAAAATATTTGTTCCCAGTCTAGTTCCAGTCAAGATGATGGAATGTTCTTTTGATTTGATGACACTAAGAGCCATTAAGTGACCTAAACTGGGCAATTTCATCTTCCAAAGACAGAACCATCACAAGTTTGGCAGTTTGATATAGAGATGGTTTAAAATGAAGCCCTGGATTAATCACTCTTGGAACTGATTTTCTACTGATCTCTGCCAGCTCCCTTCCTTCTGCCACCAACTCAATGAAACAGTTTCTCAGCAGGGCAGGTTGTTCCTCACTTTCCCAGTCATGAGGAATGTATATATCAGGATGTTTCTTAACTCTATCTATTAAAGATTCCACTAGCTTGCCCTAGGCGGGAGATTGTATAATTTTGCTGACGAATGGAACATGCCACTCTTAAGGGCAGTGCTCCCTGCAATCCTCTGTTGCCTGCTGCAAATCTGTCCCAGCATCATCAGAGTCTTCAGGTAGACTTCATCAGTTGTAGTCATCTTATCAGCTAGGCACAGGCTTTCCTAATGGCTTGATAAATATTCTGGCATCCCAGTATCACTATCAGGAGATTCAAATCATGCCCAGTACTTACTGCTGTTATTACTGCAGAATTATTCCCAAAGACTCTTTCACTTATCTCTGTAACCAGAGACATTGAATAGTTCTTTTTATGTCTCCACTCATGGTCACTGAGAACAAAATTCATACAGAACTGTCCTCCACCTGGATGGGAGAGCACATTGCCCATGTGAAATTTGAGGAACAGATTTAGTCTGTATGAGAAATGCATTCCCACAATCCCATCCCTAGCTTGCTAATGTAAATGTGTCGTGCACCTGATTTGTAAACTTCTGACATAGGAACACCGTATGTCCAAGTCTCTCACACAGCTACTCTGTGTTTGGCATGGGTCTCAAAGCAGACATGAGTGAAATAATTAATTCTGTTATTTTTACGGAAATTTTCCATGCATCCCAAGCTAACAAAACACATATGTTATGTATTTTGGCTTCAGTTAGAGGAATATGATTGCTGTCCTAGTGATTTTCAACCATTTTCATGCTAAGCCTTCACCTTTAACCCTCCTCCCATCCAACCGGGCTCTAGCTAAGATGTTCTTCCCCAGTTAAAATAGTCATGATGCCTGTTTGAGGCTTTATGCTCTAATACCAAATTAGGGAGAAGAATGAGGTAACAAATAAAGAGGACTTTTCTGCCATTTGGGGACATTCAAGCAAAAGCCAAGCAAAAGCCTTTAAGAGGAAATCCTGATACCCCTGAGAAAAGAGTAAAACTCACCAGTACAGGGATGGTTTACATATAAGCTCTAGCACAGTCTAGATTGTCCCATTTTTCTGAGATAACCGGGGCAGTTAACATAAAGGTGTTGTTTTCAATTTCTTTTTTTCGCTTTTTCAGAATGGCTTACATCCAGCATAGGAGGACTGAGAGGAGCACCACGTAGTAAGGGAGGCAAAGGCAAAATGTTCTCTGTGGTCTGCCCTGATATGGAAACAATGAAAAGATGGGTTGGAGGGATGCAAGAAGGGCGGAGCAGAAGTGTGATGTAGGAGAGAAAAAGTAAGATGAAACAAGACAGCAAATTCAAGAAAAAAAATGAGTCAGGGAAGACAAAAAAGAAGTTGGGTAAGATGGGAATGAGTCAGGAAAAGAAGGAACAAGTAAGATTGTGACAAAAGAAAAACACAAAACATAAATGAAGAAATAAGGCTTAAATTGGAGACTTTTTCAATTTTACGTTAGACTAGCACAATAAACCAGGTACCTCAGCACATGACATCATGTGTCCACATGCTACGTGAAGATGACTGATGGGTTAATCAACTTGACATCATGAGAAACAGAAGCATAGAATAAAATCATATTTAAGCCGACAGGATAATTACTTTCACCGTCCCTCATACAGGTCCCCTCAGGCAGGAACCTGACTCCCAGACCAAAAGATAGGGAGAACTACCACCACACACAGAAGTATTTTTCTCCCTTGTTACATTCTTCCATTCTTTGAGTCAGAAAACCGTGAGAACAGAATGTATTCTATGAACAACATGTATCCAAGATGAGTGTTTCCAGCACCAGAGAATAATTTAATAACATCTGCAATCAAGATGTCTTGAGAGGAGGTTTTTTAAAATCTTCACCCTCTGCAGTCCTTGCGGTTGATATAGTGAGCTATTTATATTACGCAGGAGTTTCTCTTGAAGAATGGAAACAGGCACTGGTAATAACCAACTCTTCCCTTCCTTCCAAGGCTTCCTGTTGTGATGGGACTCAGTTGTGAGAGACAAGAGAAATTGTAACTAGCCTGTGGGAAGCCCCTCTAAGTTGCGACTACTTAGTGCTTTTCAGATCCAAACCCAGTGTGAACTCTGATAACTACCATTCGATGATTTGGGGTGATAACTATTGACGTGCCAAGTTCAATTTCAGATCTGGTAGAGAACCTCTTTCACTTTCACCAGAGCGAAGACCTGCCTTTGATTATAACTACATTAGCTAGCAAGGGAAATAATGATTTATTATAAAGCTCATAAAAGGAAAAAATACTATTGCTTCTGTGCACAGATAAGCTATCTGCAACATTTTCTAAACTCAATTTGTGATACGGAATATGTATTTACGTTCAGAACAGTGAAGTCAAAGAACTGACAGCTTAAATCAGCTTGTGTTCAAGCATCTCCTTTACTGTTGATTTTGATATGTATGCTCAGACAAGTGATACCTCCCAACTGTGAAATGTCCCATACATATTTGATATTTTTACTTCATCCAAGGTTTATGTTAACGTGACTGAGCAGAGATTTGATAGACACTGAGGCTACCCACACATTTCCACGTCAATGAAAGCACGGTCCGCCATGCTTTCATTGGCTTAGGTGCTAGATAAGGACATACGTGCATTTTTCTTCCCTTTTCTATAACAAAGAACTGTCCTCAACTTTGTTCCTCTTTCTTACCAGCTGCTTCCTGTGCCTTGTGCAGAAGGGGATATCTCATTCCCTCGTGCCCTGCCAACTCCTCCCATGCACCCCGGCCCTCCCAGCTCTGCCTTCGTTGCTCAAAAAGATCCTTGGCAGATTGTCCCCACCCTGGACTGGTGCCGCAGTGGCTTGACTGGAGACGCAGACAGACAAGGAAGTCTTGTCTAGGTAGAAACAACCACCACCAGAGCAAGTTAGTCAGTCTCAGGGATAGACAAAACTCGGTTGCTTTTCCTCATTCTCTATCTATCTATCTCCAAAAATTTCTTCTGAATAATTACAGAAAACCCTTGATACAAGACTACTTGACCTGTCACACACTACAGAACTGCAGAATACCAGGTTCTTCTTTGACGCCTCGTCCTACCACCTGCATCAGAGTTCAATATTTATAATCACACGGATCAGACTTTCGGAACAGTGGGAGAGGGGCTTGGAGATAAATTACAAACCACAGTTGGATATTTTCTCCTCATAAGTGTTCTCAACCTCAGAGTGATCAGCCAAGCCTTCAGAGAGATGCACCACTAGTCAACATGTCATGGCAAAATCTGACAGTACAGAGTGTTCAACTGTTTGTTCAGAGAACAAATATTTGTGTAATAAGTACATTCAAGAAACCATGCTGCTGCTGTGCTCGTGGAAAAAAGAGCAAAAGGCTAACTTTGCCAAATAAATTGTGTTGCAAATTATTCTTTTTCCTCAGAGCCCTGTGTGCTCCAGGAGTAAAGAGCTAGCAAAGAAACTCTTTGCCCAGGCAAGTGGTAGCTTAGTAAACAGGATTTCCATCTTAGAACGTGAATGTGAGGACAAGAAGTATCTTGTTTCCACAGTGTATAAATACAGGCAGCAGAGACTTTCAGAAAAAAATGTAACATTGCTGAAATTCTCTGGCCTTTGCTTGAAGGCCTGAGAGTTGCACTCTCTTTCCTTTGCCGTAAAAACATCCATGATGAACTTTTTGAGTGGACTTATGCTCTTT